>NC_081406.1:636145586-636208086 GCF_030272615.1 Cryptomeria japonica
TTTTTTTGCACTGTATAGATGATAACACAATCAAAAAATATTTTTTTATGATTTTGTTGATGTTGTGGATGGAAAGCAGATCTTATTTTGGAATGAAGTTATTCAACTCAAGACAAATAAGATCCCAAAAGGGTTACTTTCCCTAGAATGAGACTTTGGTAATAATGACAAATAAATTGCAAAGCCTGCTCTATTTCATGAGCAAGATCTTGAAGAAGTTAATTTGTGAAAAAAAATGCTCCAAAAAAGATATATTTTAGAAAAAATGAACCTAGAGATAAGATCTATGTTAATAGCTCGACTCAAGAAGTAAAAACATGTATTTGCTTGGTCATATGATGATTTGAAGGCCTACAAAGAGGATTTGAAGGCCTAATCAAATCCTCTTAAAACAAGAGCCAATCCTTCTAGACAAAGGAAAAGACCAATAAATCTAGTTTTGGTACCTAAGATGCAACAAGAACTTAAGAAACTTAGAGATGGTGTTGTCCCATTAGACATTCCACTTGGGTCTCAACTTGGTGTTAGTCTGGAAGGAAAAGCCCAATAAATCCAATTTTGGCACCTAAGATGCAACAAGAACTTAAGAAACATAGAGATGGTGTTGTCCCATTAAACATTCCACTTGGGTCTCAAACTTGGTGTTAGTTATAAAAAAGAATGGAGACATATGATTGTGTGTAGATTTCAAAAACTTGAATGTATCTTCATTAAAAGACAATTATCCATTATCCAATATGGAACTAATGATGCAAAAGGTAATAAGTTGTGAATCATTGTCCATGATGGATGTTTTCTCAAGTTAAAATCATGTGGAAGTTAAAGAATCAAAATAACATAAGACATCTTTCACTGCACCTTGGGGCACTTATTTCTATGTAAGAATGCCTTTTGGGTTAAAAAATGATGAAGAAATATTTTAGAGAGAAAAGGATGTTGCATTTTTTATCTCATTGATGTGATCATGGTGGTGCATCAGTATGATTTGATTTGTTTTTCTAAGAAGGTAGAGGATCATTGCATGGTATATCTTGAATCCAAAGAAATGTACATTTAAGGTCATTGAGGGAGAGCTGCTTGGTCATATTCTATGAAAGGATGGTATCATAATTGACCTTGAGAGAGTGGCAACAATTAATAGGATTCCAATACCTAAAAATGTCAAAGGAATATAATCATTCTTTAAGTAAGTAAATTTTGTAAGGAGGTTTGTGACCAATTTGGTAGACACTACAAAGGCTATTTGAAAGATGCTAAGGAAAGGTGAATCCATTTCATGGGGAAACACGGTTAATTAAGCCTTTCAAAATATAAAAAAAGCAATCAAGCAAACTCCTGTATTGAAATCTCCATATTTCTCAAAGCCTTTCTAGCTTTTTGTTTTTATTCTTTTCATACCATTGTTGCAGTATTGGAGCAAAAGAATGATGGAGGGCATGGAAAACCAATTGTATTTTTAGAAAGTCTTTGTAGGTTGTAGAGGTGAAGTATTGTATTATGGAAAAATGTGTATATGATCTGGTGAAAGCAATTAATAATTTCAAGCCTTACTTGGTAGGAGCTAATGTAGTGGCTTTTGTGCCTCACGATATAGTGAAAGACATTTTTACTAAACAAGAAGTGGTCAAAAGGAGATGTGGGTGGATGAATAAGATCCAAGAGTTTAATATTGGCATTCAAATCACTAATCTTGTTAGAGGATAGGGAATACACAAGCTAATGGCATAATCCAATGTAGAGGTTGTTCAAGTAAATCATACTAAAGAAGAGATATCTCCACAAGAGCATAGTTTGTAGTCTTCTCCATGGTAAAAATATGTGGTTGAATATTTTCAAACTATTTCGTGTTCTAAAGAGATGAATAAAAATCAAAAGAGGACTTTAAATCGCAAGCAATAAAAATGTCATTGTTAAGGGTGATTTGTATTGGAGGAATAAAGATGGTGTCTTGTTGAGGTGTGTCAATAGTAGTCAGGCTTCCAAGATACTAGAAGAAATGCATAGTGTAAGTATGTGGAGGTCATTTTATGGAAAAGACTACTACACATAGAATTCTCCAGTCTAGTTACTAGTGGTCTGCTCTCTTTATTGATGTTTAGAGAATAGTAAGGAAATGTGAAGCATGTTAAAAAAATTCAAGAAAAATGAAGTACTATGGTGCCTTTCCATTAATGATCATGATTATAGAAGCTCCATTTCAGTAGTGGGGCGTAGCTTTTATTGGAGAGATTATAGAGAAGTCCATTGGAGGACATAGCTAGATCTTGTTGCTACAAACAATTTCACAAAGTGGTTTGAAGAGATTCCAAACAAGAAGAGTAACGAGTAAACTAGTCGTAGACTTTTCCTTAGAGAATATTATCATAAGGTTTGGCATACCAATTAAATTGATCACATACAATGTTGTGTTTTAGATCAAAAGAATTTGTTGGATTTTGCGATGAATATAAAATTAACATGTCTTATTTCTCACATTATCATCCTTGAGGGAATGGACAAGAAAAAATCAATAACAAGAGTCTAATTACAATCATAAAAAGAATGATAGGTAAGAAAACAAAGTGTTGGGACTCAAAACTCAAATTCTCACTATGGGTTGATAGGGTTATAGTCAAGAAGGATACTAGAAAGTCTTCATTTGAGTTGTGTACGGAATGGATGCAATAATGCCTATAAAAAATGTTTTGCCAATCTATAAATATGTGTAATAACATGATGATAAAATTGAATAGGTTATGACTAACAAAAGAAATATTTGTTTAATTAAAAGGCTTCAAACAAAATTTTAAGGTGGATGATGTGGAATGCAAGGTGTCAAGACAAAGAAAACCATGATAAATTTGATCCATTATGTAATGACCTTGTTTGGTATTTACCTTAATCTAGTCATTCGTTAGTGTTGGCTCTTCAAGATTCTCAACCATGATCGTTGCTCTTCTAAACCTGATTCAGAGGCTTCCAAGGATGATCCAAGACAAGCTGGAGGTGATATAGTTGAGAAATACGGAAAATCTAATATTTTAGAATTTTCTACATTTTAGTAAATCGTATTTTTTAGAGGTCTTCGGAGTGGAATTTAGAATCGAAAGTATTTTTGGTCCCTTAATAAGAGCCAACCTTAAACAACACACACTAAGCTTTGACTGCTTAGGTGCTATGGGCCTATTCGTTCCTCCATGTTCATTCCCATCCGTTTCCGTTCTGCAAACAATCGCAGTTAACATTTTCATTGCTGCTATTGCCCACGCGTAGTGAAAGTGCCCTTGCATAAGTTCTCATCATGGTGCACAACTAAGTCATAGGTTTACTCGCATTTGAGTCGGTAGGTATGTTAATAGAGGCATTCTTCCTTTTTTTGTAATTTAGGGGAGATGATTCAGTAGTTGAGTATCTGAATTTTGTGTTTTTCAAATTCTTTTTGGAAATTTTAAATCACTTTCAATTTTTTTGAGCATCTTACTTGACAACTGCCCTACTTATAACTAAGGTTTTAGGGTCACATCATCAAGCACTCAACTAGTGAGTCCTTTCCCCTAGCTTAAGTTTAATTTTTAAAACTATTTTCTCCAGCCCATAAGTTCTCCAACAGTAACAAATAGGTTTGTGACCAAAGCAGTCTCATTCTCACGCGGCCTGTGCCCAAATGGGAGCTTTCGAACCGGGTAGGGACATCCTTCATAAATGTTGGGAATGCTCTGAAAGACATACATGTAAAATGTGAAAGCATAGACAAGGCACGTGATGTGTTTAACAGGGTGCCTCAAAGAAATGTAGTCTCGTTGAATGACACAGTTGCAGATATGCAGAAAATGCATTTGCTTAAAATGATTTTGCCAGACTCAGCACTTTTTGTGTTACTCCCACATGGAGGAGGTTTTCCGAGTATTGTAGTAAAATTTTCAATTTTCTAGATATTTCTCAAAGAGAAGAAAACAAGTTGAATAGTTCAAGGTCAATTATGGCCAAGAATATGTAACATAATATAGAATTGCTACAAGCAAAGGTTGAATAAAAAGAATATTCATTAGGATGTTATTATAATTCTAATAGATTCTTATTCAGTTTTTTAATATTTTTATCATACTTTAGTGTGATTAGGATATACTGTTAAAATTTTTTGTGAGATAATTGGATTGAATTAATAGTTTGAATTCTTTTTGCACCATCACTTGGCATCTAATGTTGCAAGTGTGTCTCCATATTTTGTGTCCTAAGAATATTTTCTAAGAAATTAAGTGATCCCTTCACAATTTACAAAAGTATATTTATGTTGACAACTAAAATTTATGCACCATCTTTTTAACTAATCATGTGTCATTTCCTTTATAACTAATCATTTGTATATAATTAGGAAAGAGGACCCAGTAGTTGAGCACCCTAAGTTCATGCTTCTCAAAATCCTACATGGAAATTTCAAATCACTCCCATTTTTTTATAGTAGCTTACTTGGCAATCATTTTGCTTATAGCTAAGGTTTCAGGGGCCATATCATCGAATATGATGCCACATTAGCATGCTTTTTGCTAAGGTGTCCAAAACAGCCCCCCAAAAAGGTGAGTCCAATAGTTGTACAAAAGGGGCCCCTATACTTGTGCAGTTGATGTGGCATCACATGATTGATTGGTTTTTACAACTAAGGATACATTTCATTCAATTATGGGTATTAAAGTCACAACTATTGGTGAAATATTCTCAAAAAGTTGGACTTTAAATCAACAAGTATGGGTAGCAAATAAACAACTGCTATCACAACAATTGGAACATGCTCAACTACTAGGTCCTCTCCCTTAACAATGTTATTTTCTTTCTACAAGAAATTAAATAATATTTTATTATTATTTGATTCTATTTCTAGTAACTTATTCAAGTAATCATTCATTTTCTATATTCTACCTGAGGTAATTAAATCTAAATATTTTATTACCTAATTTGATCTCATCCTATCTAAAAATTAACCATAAGCTTGATTTCTTTTGTGATATGATGTTCTTATTTGAAGCTTCGATATTATATCATTTGAATGGGACTTTCAATTAGAAAATTTATAACTTTTAAAAAAGGGTAAAAGATTTTGACTAGTGAGGTAGTGAGGCCAAATTATATGAGGGAAGTCATAGATCCAATATGAATACTCAACAATATCATCCCTAGTAGGGGTTTGAAACTTGGTGGCAAAATTCATTACACCACAACTTAACCATCACATTATGACATTATCAACAACATAAGCCACAATTGCTCTAGCCTACGAAATTCATCAGTTCGCCTTATATGTAGCTAATTGAGATATCATTCAACCAATAACTAGAATCCAAACTTAAATACAATGAGCGAGAGAGATAGGGTTTCAAATTTCTCTAGCAATGACACTATAAAAGAAGAAGAGGATTCAGATGGTGAGGGGGATGAAATTGCAAAAGGAAATGTGGTTTCAAATGGCGAGGGGGGTGGCATTGTTTGAGATGTTGACCTTAGGCTAGGAAGGGGATTTGTCTCCTCACCCTTGTTTCTTTTTTGCTTCCTACTTGGACATTGGAAGGGTTTTTAATCACACATGGTTGGTTCTACTAGTTTCTCAATAGTTTCTATTAGGAATCTCCATTCTTAGTGTTTGAAGGGATTCTATGGGGGAGCCACTACTTTCCAATTTTTTCCTCCTATTTAGGTTTTAAGTTTTGTATCTTCAAAGGGGCATGATGTTCAATATCCTAGTGTTGATAGGGATACCTTCTATGGTACCCCTTGTCCCTCCCTTAGCTCCTTCACTTCTACTTTCAGAGTAGTCTTTTCTTTATAAAGTGTTGATGGGATTTTCTATGGAGCCCTCTATTCCTTCCTTTTCTATTTTAGTGCTAGGCTCAGAGTTGTCCTTGCCTCCTACCTTATTTATGGATATCAAATGACTTGGTTGTTAGATCTTCAATCAAGGGATATAGATTTTTTTATTTTGAGTGACTATGTTTTTTGAGGTTGGATTTTGCTAGACATTTTCTCCTTTTATTTTGTTTGTGGGTGGGGTTTCCACCTTTTATTTATTAGATGGGATTATTGCACCTTCATCTAGTGTCCACCTATGTAGCTTGTGTTTGCTTAGGTTAAAATGATAGTTACTCTTACTATTGCTTTATTGTGTTGCTATTGTGAGGGGACTATTGTTGTCATTATCTCAATCATTACTCATTCTTCCCCTCTTGAGAAAGAATTTGTTATAGTGGGAACTGCTAGTGGCTTGACCTAGTGGTGGATGGAAGTGGCTGATATGCCTTTTGTTAATGCTATCAAATTTTCACAATCCATGCTATATTTCTCTTGTTGCTTTTGGATTAGATTGTGTGGAAAAAAATTTATCATCAACGTTTTGAATCACACTCTCTGATTCATCACCAGGATAAGAAAAGAGTTCAAAGGGGATGAAAGATGACAAGTTGCAGATCTAGATTGAATATAAAGATGAGAGAAGGGAGAGAGATTTCTAATCCAGAAGCATCAAGAGAATTATGCCTTTTCTTGTTGGCATATGTAAGAGGTTTTTATATGTGAGGATCCGGTTATTACTGAGGAGGGGGGTGAATCAGTAATAATAATAAACTTAAATCTTTCACCAATCTACAAATACTTCTCAAAAATAGTTCATAACTAGTACCAATAACCACTAAATCAGTCACTACACATTCATGTGTTCATCAACATGTAAGCAATGTAATGAAATCAAATCAACACATAGACAAATAAATCACCATATGAACACTGATATATTTCATGTGGAAACCCAAATGGGAAAAACCACGGTGGGAATTGGTACCCACAAAATATGCACTATTTCAGAATGCGCCCTGTTAGGAGCCTAGCCTAGTTAGGAGCTTTACAACAATGCCTGGTTAAGAGCAGACCCTGTTAGGAGTCACCCGGTGAAGGGATTTTAACCTAAACTCCGTTAGGAGATTTTCCCTGTTAGGAGTAACCTTGCTAAAGGATTTAAACCCAAGTTAATGAACCCCCTGGTGAAGGGATTTACAAAATCAGGCCTGTTAGGACCTACCCGGTTAAGGGATTTTAGTATTGCTGCAACTGTTAGGAAACAACAAGTAAATGATCTAGTCTTAGTACTTCATGCTTGCTTGTATAGATCCTTATCAGCTCCAATCTACTTCACTCATGTAGACATCTCAATCTGGTTCGGCACACACACACTTCTTCTTATCACCGACACAATTAACCTTCTCAAACTAGACCTAAATACACTTTTCAATTTGGTCGGTTACATAACCCTAACTTACAATGATTTACATCATAGATCATATTAGATCATTACAAATCATCATACAAATTATTACAACACATTTCAAGACAATTACAACCATTGAATGATCATAACTCATCACCGCACATCGACCTGATAAGCTGTCAAAACCCTTATCACACTCTGCTAAGCACTTCGTTGTTTCCCAAGAAATTCACTCCTTGATCACACTCAAACAGCATCTTATCTATTCACACAGATTCTTCCACATCACCACAAAGTTATGAACATGAAAAGAATCATCGCCAAACTATAAAGCATCATCGATCAAAGGTCTAGTTACCGGTTCTTAAACCCTACACTGAAAATACAACAGTTAATTACAAACATGACTTCCAGTTCTCCAAACATGATGCGGTTGTAACCATAGACTAATTACAATGTCATAAGCATATATTCCAAACCGCGACACCTAACTCTACATGAATCTCTACCGCAATCATCTCCTTCTCTGTTCCTGCTTACCGGTTAACTACTACTGGGTAGTTTAGTTGTCCAACTCAATCCTCTAACGATTAGGCTATACCAGTAGGCTTAGATAAATTAGATGACATAAACAATCATAAAAAACATGGTTGCCATCAATGACAACATAAATAACTAATTATATCATCACCAACAATCCTTTCAACATCATCCTTTACCGGTACAACATCATCTCCATCAGTAATGTCAACATGCCAACATTTGCCAACCGAGGTCTCATAAACTTCTTAGATGAATAGCCTTAATTTTCTCTTCCTGAGGGGCCATGTGTCCTCTCACCTTAGTAAGTTTGAGGATTGTAATGTTAGAGTTTTCTCCCCTTTTATGTAGGTTTCTTTGCCTCTATTAGGTCCCCTGATATTATGGTGGTTAGGTCCTCAATTGGTTGAAGTATCAAAACATTATTGGGATATTATTGGTTGATCAATCTTTGGCTTCAAATATAGATTCCTAAATGTTTGGTCTCTTCTAGTCAAGTAACTTATATTTGTTGCCTTTGTTGAGGGGTACCTTCTTTGGCCCATTCCTTACTAGTCTTTATTATAGTTCAAGGTGTTTTTTATTGTAAAGTTTTTGAGGATACTTTAAAAACCTATCTTTGCTCTAGTCTATGTTGTGAAATGAAGTTTAGGGTTGGGATACTTGTTTCTGGTTGGGTCTTTTGTCTAATCAAAATCTTTCCTTATGCTCATCAACTACGAAGTGACACCCAAAATAATAATCTATCTGCAAAATATTATTATCAGACATTGTATTTTATCCTACTTTAAAATTAGAGTGAAATAATAATATAAACATCAAAACTTATAATGGCTTTTAAATATCACTTTTCAAGAGTGATTTTATTAGTAAAATTAATGTATTGTACAATTATACAAGATGTGCATGAAATAATAAAGGGTGGGAATGTTAAGGAAATATACAATAGATAAATTATATATGTCGTTGAACAACAAATAAAAGAACATGAAGAAGTTCACATAAGCATAGTGAATTGCATGATTCATGAATAATTCAAAAACCTTCTAGATGGGTATTCAAGGCCACTCCTAACATACCTTGATAAAGACATAGGTAAAAATTTATTAAGAGATAATTACATAAACCCCATGGATAAATCATCAAGGAAAGTATCAACAACACAATTTTTAAAGGTAGATTCTAATACCCTAGATTGGAACCACTATCTTATGACTCCTTGCAAGATTTAATGATCTAAAGTATAAATAATTTAAGTATGGAAGGTTTTTTCTTCAATTAATTATAATAATTATTAGAGTCACTTCATGAGAATTTATCTATCAAGATAATCCTTTAAGACTAGATCCTTTTTTAATATTAAAGCCTAATTTTGTTTCCAATTCTTAATATCTCCTAACCATCAATTCCTAAGGAAAATTCTTGACCATGGATGTCTTAAAGTAAATTCCTAATTTTGTTTCCAATTCTTAATAACTCCTAACCATCAATTCCTAAGGAAAATTCTTGACCATGGATATCTTAAAGTAAATTCCCAATATCTACATATGTCCCCAAGAGGAAACAAGACTAGGAAAGAGTCTGAACTTCATGAGAATTTCTCTATCAGGATAATCCTTTAAGACTAGAGCCTTTTTTTATATTAAAGCCTAATTTTGTTTCCAATTCTTAATAACTTCTAACCATCAATTCCTAAGGAAAATTCTTGACCATGGATGTCTTAAAGTAAATTCCCAATATCTACATATGTCCCCAAGAAGAAACAAGACTAGGAAACATATGATTTTATTATTTTTATTTCCTTATTTTTATTAGTATTATTATTATTATCTTTCTCTTCTCCCTTGTTTATTGTTTTCTCTTTTCTATTTCTTTCCTCTTAGTAGTCTCATTTGGCTTTCTCTCTTTGTTTCATTTTATTTTATTTTATCTCTCTCTCTTTTATTCAACTTTATTTTCCTTATTTTCTTCTTTTATTTATTGTATTATTTCTTTTCTCTATTTTATCTAACTTTGAACTTCGTGCCTCCTACCCTACCTCTCTTCTCATTTTTAACCTTAGCTTGGTCTGCAACTTATCATTTCATGTTCTTAGCTCTCTAGAATCCTGATGATGGATCACAGAGTGCGATCCGAAACTTTGATGCCAAAAAAATTGCTACACAATCTAGTCCAGAAAGTTTAAGATTATACATTATGGATTGTGGAAATCTGATATCATTAAAAGACTCTGAAGTCAAGATAATAAGCCTATTCATTACTCTATCAAGTGAAATCTAAGTCACTAATTGACCAAAATTATTCATGTAGTTATGCCCATCCTCTAAGTGGGAATTTGAATGTTGTCATTGTGGAAAACTAGAATTCAAGTCATGTAAAGTTAAAATTATAAAAAGCCTCACATCCACTAGGATTTTTTATCAATGAAGAAGTGTCAATTCCAAACCTAATTTCTTGAGTAAAATCAAATATATAAATACCCACATATATAGAAATTTTAAATATAATCATAAGTTAAAATTGACATTAAGTGCTCTAGTAAGTTAAAACTTTCAAGGATTCTTGTTCCCATGTTATGTTATTGTTCATAATATCATGATATTTTTAGAACTAAGAGCCTAAGCATGTTAACATTTATGAAGTTCTCACATTTGTGACAAGTACTAGTGGATTTTCTAACTATTGATGGATCGATTAAATCTATATCCAATGATATGCTAGAGTGAATCTTCACATACATGTGTTCATACATAGATGAGGGTCGGAAGCTATTTTTTGGTAATTTCAAACTTCAACGTACAAATTATACAAATTATTGAAACTCTATAGATAAATACTACAAGTTCCAAAGCCAAGAACCCAAATAAATTAGGATTGATAATGTGTTTGTATCTAAGATGTTGAGAGTCAAGAAACCTAACAATTAGTGCGTGTCATGCATTTGTATTAAAGTTAACCTAAGAAAATATATGTCAAATATTAAAATTAAAATTTAAGTAACTCAAATTTCCTTGTGATTTAAAAAATGTGAGAACATACCAATTGGAGCTGGCAAGATGTACCCATACCGATTTTACTCAAATTTGATAGATCAACCTATATTAAATCTTGTCTTAAGACCCAACTCTTAGATGTCACCCTATGCTAAGATAAAATAAGGCATCATAAAATTTTCTTACTACCCTGTTAATGTCTCTAATTTTACAGTATAGCCGATCAAATAAAAACACAATGGTAACAATTTGCTGACTCAATTAGAAGAGACCCTAGAGATATTATCATAAGAATGCTCTCATTATGCATAGCTTCAACAAGTTACCTTCCCTTGATAAATTGCTTCAGTTCTATATCAAAGTTCATTGCTTTAGCTATAATTTTGTGGATAAAATGAAAGCAAATATAGAAAAGGTAAAGATGCCAAGATATAACTTCACGGGGCGAAAGTTCAGCAAAGAAAAGTAAGATTCCTTACTGATTTCAACAAGTGCAACCGTTACACAGGGAAGCTCTTCATAGGTCTCAGAGCTAGAGACTGAAAGAAATTAAAGAAAACTAAGAATCTCCCAAGTAGATTAAATGTTTAGTACAAAGGCAAGATTCTTTACAGATTTCAACAAGTGCAACAGTGACATAGGGAAGCTCTTCATGGGTCTCAGAGCTGGAGGCTGTAACAAATTAAAGGAATCTAAGAATCTCCCAAGTAGAGAGTTCAATGTTTAGTACAGATGCTAGGGGAGACATTTGAGGGAAGAACCTCACAGGTAGAGTTAAATCCTTAGTACAAAGGCTAGGTTGTGGTGTTTTGGGTTGTGTTGATCATGTTCAAGGTGATTCTCTTTAAATGATTCCACTCATGATGTAAAACGATAAAGATGAGCATTAGAAAACCTTCCTTGCTTTGCAACATATGATTGAAAGCAATTACACTACAATACTCAAAAAACCTCCATATGAGTCACACAAACAAATGCATTTTCTGCATATCCGGCAACCATGTCATTCAACGAAACTACATTTCTTTGAGGCAACCTGTTAAACACAAAACATGCCTTGTCTATGCTTCCACATTTTACATGCATGTCTTTTAGAGCATTTCGAACATTTATGAAGGATGTCCCTACCCAGTTCGAAAGTTCCCATTTGGGCACAGGCCGCGTGAAAATGAGGTCTGCTCTGGTCACAAACCTGTTTGTTATTGTTGGAGAACTTATGGGCGGGAGAAAAGAGTTTTAAAAATTAAACTTTGGGCGGGATTAGTGTAGACGGTAACCACGGTCGGTAACGACGACCAAGATGGGTTAGAGAGGCCCACAGCAGCAACGGAAATGTTAACATTGATTGTTTGCAAACGGAAACGGATGTGAATGAACGTTAAATGAAGAAATGGGCCCACAACACACCTAGGCAATCAAAGCTTAGTGTGTGCTGTTTAAGCCAGCTTCTTAATAAGTCAAAGGTCATGGTGTTAAGGGACTGAAATTAGTTCTCTTCAAGACCTTTCCAACTGTGGAAACCATTTTTAATTTCAAGTTATGAGCTGAAAGTTATGGCCCTGCCAAGTTGGGGTACCTAAATTCTTTGTTTTTTTTAAATTTTGTAATTTGTTTGTTATTTTATTTTGCAAAGACACTTCATTTCGAATCTGTTGGATTCCAGAGAGTATTGGGACTCCATGATGATGTTTAAAAATTAGTTTTGGATAAGATAATGTGACTTTTGATGCATACAACTCTAGGTTTTTGAGTTCTTACTATTGCCCATCTTGATAAGGAATACTTACAGGTTTTCGCTTGCCTTGTATTATTGACGAATTCCCTATTGAATTTAGATCATTGGTATTAGAGCTAGTACGCTCTTGTATGACACATTGCACATTGTCTGGTTATCAAAGGTTGGGATTGGAGATGCATAATCCATCAATTTATCTTCCCTTGAGGCGTAATCAACTAAAGATGGCCGACCCAAATGCAAATTCTATTAAGGCCATGGTGGAAGAAGCCTTGAATAAACAGAGAGAAGAAATGATGAGGCAATTCTCTCAGAGTCTACAAAATCCCCAACAATCGAATAGAGAAAGAAAACCATTCGGTAATTATACTCCTTTCAAGGTGCAAGTAAATTTTGACATTCCAAATTTTGAAGGTAGAATTGATGCAACCGTTGTGGACGAATGGATAACAAAACTAGAAAGGTATTTTTCTGTGAATACCTTTTCGAATGCTGAAAATATAACCTTTGCTCTCCTCAAAGCTGAGGCACATGTGAGGCAATCATGGGAAAACAAAATCACCTCAAAGAAGATCAATTTTATAACCAATGTAGAAGAAGAATTGATTGGAGGAATAGGTGACAATCCTGGGGCGAATTTGTTGAATTCATCAAAGAGGAGTGCTTTCCTGAAGACACATGTGAAGAAAAATATATGGAGTGGCAACTGCTGCAGCAAAAGAATGACCAAACAGTACATGATTATACCAACAAGTTTCATACTTTATTGGCAAAGATTGGTATCCAAGATTCGAAGAAGCACCAGGTTTTTTTTTTAAAATATCGTAGTGGACTGCATAGATACATCCAAACAAATATGTCCTCCTTGAATATTGGAACATTGGGGACTACTTACAAGTATGATACAAAAATTGAGGAGAAGTTCAAATGAAAGGGGAAGAAAGACTTCTTTACAAATAATAGTTTCAAGGGAGAGAATAGCAACAAATTCACAGGAAAATAAATTGCCACTAGGAAGTTTGCCTCTTGATCACCAATATGGAGCACGGGAGCAAAAAGTACACCTAAAGATGTAGGCATGTGGTGTGATATCAACAAAATTTCTCGACATAATATAAAGAATTGCAGGGCTACAAAAATGTTGATGACAAAGACACATGAAGTAGAGCAAGAGGTTGACATGTTGCCCACATACCCTTTCAAATAGAAAAATGGTGAAACAATTATTAAAGTAGATCCTTATGCCACCATTACCTTTGTGAAAATTATACATTGGGAAGATGAGGAGCACTTATTTCATTCGCAGATGTGGATGAATGGCAAAGCCTTATAGTTCATAATTGACAATGGGAGTTGGAAGAATCTAATTTCTGACAAAGTAGTAAAGAGATTGAACCTAAATACAAAACCTCATCCACAAACATACTCCATGGGTTGGGTGAGTCTAGAAAGGGACATTCAGGTAAACAAGAAGTGTTGCTTATCATATTCCATCAAACCATTCAAAGATGAGGTTAATTGTGATGCGACACCATTGGACGTATGTGATGTGTTGCTAGGACAACCATATATGTATCAACGCCATGTTGTGTATGAGTCAAGGCCACACAATGTTATTGTCAAGGTGAATGTACAAAAGTATCAGATTCCTGAGGTAAGCCCTATAAAATTTGCTTCTTTAATTAGTGCAAAACAATGTAGGCATTTGATTTCCCACATTGGAGCTTTTATATTGTTAATGATAAGAATGGAAGGGGATATGAAAATCACAGCTAACAATAGCACTAAAATAGAAGCCACCTCTATTCAACAAAAAAGAGGGATTCAATATTGACAAGATATCAGAATATATGTTACCTCACCAGTAGAGGTTCCTGAGCACTGTCAGGCTAAGCATTCAATTGACATTATTGCAAGGACACTGTTGCCAAATGGGCTAGTGTATAGGAGATCAGTTTTAGAAAATGATGAGATCAAATGATAGATTGAGGAGTTGATTCAGAAGAGCCATATCCAGCCAAATGCATCATCTTGTGACAGCCCGATTGCTTTGGCTAAAAATAATGATGACACTTGGAGACTATGAATTGAATACTGTGCTTTGAACAAGATCACCATGAAGAACAAATATCCAATTCCTTGAATTGATGATCTTCTAGACCAACTTCATGGGGTTAAGTTCTTCACCAAAATTGATTTGAAGTATGAATACCACCAAGTGTTAATTGATCCTACAGATGTTTGGAAAGCTGCTTTCAAGTCTAGAGAGGGGTTGATGATGCATTTTGGGCTAACAAATTCTCCTGCTACTTTCATGAGGATGATGAATGATGTTCTCAGACCCTTCACTAATTCTTTTGTGGTGGTCTACCTGTTGGCAATTGACACTCATCTGGTAGTCACCTTCTAAGGTGAATTGCATTTTTGGGTTGTCATTGATGGCAACTCATCTTTAGAAGATGGTATTTATTCATCCAGACTCATCACTTTATCATTTTGTCTAGATAATGCCAACCAATATACACTCTATGGTTTACACTTGTTAACCGGTTATTCTTGGTACCAGTAATTCATATTATGGGACCCGGTAAATCCATTTGAGGAATTGAAGGTAGCGTGCCAGACCGACATCAAATAAGATCATCAGGATAATTTACAATATACTTTATGATTTCGGAGGAAGCCAACAGGTTTATTTTCATTATGAAGGTCGGCATGATGAACAATTTATAAGGGTATATAAGAGAGACCAGTTAGCGATGGATTAAAGATATTCATATGATGTAATTGGAGATGTGAAAAAGTCAGAGATTGATAGTGTGCGAATTGATGAGAGAATGATTGCATATGTGCACAGTTGCACGTGTGCAATCCTAACCGCTAGTAGAACAAAGTATTAGTATCACTGGTTCAGTTGAGGAACTCAGAGCTACAACCAGAACTTATGCAACATGGTCAGATGCTTCATTTAAGTTGAATACAGTTATAAATCATTGTGTAATGATCCGTAAGTCAACGAGACTTCCATATATGTGTATTTGAGTAGTGAACTCTAGGCGGTAAGCCTGTATGCATGTGCATACCCCTCTATGTAATATTTGTATACCTTGATCAAGTATATAGATATTGTGGGTACTAGCCCCACCATGGTTTTTCCCTTTATAGGGTTTTCCACATATAAATATTGGTGTTATGGTATTACTTCATGTGTTCATTTGTTTATGCACTTTAATTTTATATCCTATCATTTGGTTAATCACAAATAAGTTCATAAATCCTATCACTGGTAGAACACTAATTCACCCCCCCCCCCCCTCTCAATGTTCTTAGATTCCAACAATTGGTATCAGAGCCTAGTTCCTTGGGAGAAGTTTAACAACTTGAGGAAGATATGGAACTTGAAAACAACGGAAACCGGTTTGCAGCAACAACTCCAACTTGCTCTTGAGGATCTTGATGATGAAAAAGAGAAAAGAAATAAATTAGAGAATGAACTAAGGCAAGCCAAAGAATACATCATTTCATTACAAGGAAAGCTATCAACTGCTCAAGCTAAGAGGAAAAAACTTTGTGATCAGCTGCAAAATCAAAGTAGTGATGACGAAGATGCTTTGAAAGATCAATGTCAGAAACTCACTCAAAAGAATACTACCTTGAAGAATGAAATGCAAGCCCTAACTATGAGAATGTCCAAGGAGATTGAAGACAAAAAGAAGAATGAAGAAAACCTAGCTCAAGCATTGAAGAATAGATCAGATGATTGCAACAGACTGATACATGACAATGATATGCTGAAACTTGAATTGATTTAGTTCAGGAATAATGAACATGAACTTGAAAGACAAATCATAATCATGAGAGATGATTTGGCCATTGCAAATGAGTACAAAGACAAGTTCAAAGCCAGCTCCGCAAGACTTGATGAATTGCTGAAAATGTAGAGAGATGCTAATGACATGAGAGGTCTTGGATATGAAGTAGGAGAAAGCTCCAGAACTACACAACAAGATTAATCATTCAATCAGAAGAAAAATCATGCCAAAAATCCAAACAATCGGAGCTAGAAATCACTGGTAAGATAGCCTAATGCTAAAAAATTCAATGGTACGTTTTTTATTTGCAATAAATATGGTCATGTAGCAAGTCAGTGCAAAAATAGGAATAATCAAAACAATGCATCATTCACCGGTCAATGCTTTAATTACAATAAACATGGTCATAAGTTAGCAGAATGTAGAAGTATTAGAAATGTCAGATGTCATGCTTTTAGTAGATATGGACATATGGCTAACAAATGCAGATCAAAAGAAAATCAAGGGTATAGCAAAGAAATTAAAAAGAACAATATTACCTGTTATGCATTCAACAAGATTGGACATATTGCTAAGTATTGCAGGAATAAGAATCCACCGGTAGCTAATGGAAATTTAGATGAGAAAGGAAAGACAAAGGTTGAAGATATCAAAAAACAACATGAGAAAATATGGGTTCGGAAATTAAAAAACACAATCGGTAGAACAAACAGGTCCTGCACCAGAAGCAAGAACTTCAATTGGTAACTAAGGCACTTTTCCTTACGGGTTGGAAAATCATTGAAGATCATCCAAACACCCCAGATTAGGTCTGAAGTCAGGGAATTCTGATTGCAAATAGACACTCAAGTAGATTTTCAAGTTTTTATCAGAACCTATATGCAGATTATGTGATCTGGTTAGATTCTCTGGTCACATTTATGACAATGAAAAATTAGGGTTAATGGTGATAAAAAGGGGAAAAGTTAAATCATTTCTTCACACATTGGTCGAGTATTTTGAAGAGCAATTTCAAAGGCAATCAAGAGTCTTAAGGTGATTTGTGCAAGCATCTGAATCCAAAGAGAATTTCATCATTCAGAAAGATATGAAGGTATTTACCATTTGCTAAAACCCTTGAAATTTATCATGGCATCCTCATCAAATGTTGATACTCCCATGGTAGTTGAAATCAAGAATTGCCCACGCCCGGAATTCAAGAAACATTCTTACAAATTACTTCTGGATGATCCTTTGGGGGTATTTTCCAGTGTTTGTCATGGTGTTCTTCACACTGAAGATATTAGGGCATATATTCATTGCAATATCAAAGAAATCAGGAATTATGAAATATCCTGCATATTCATAGATCACCTTATCACTGACAATCAACTCAAACTGGAATATGCACAATTGAAGAAGAAGAGTTTTACCCAATTCATGGATATTCCATCCTTAGACAAAGATGAATGGGTAAGGTACATCATCAACCAAATTCATGGGGAATTCTTATGGTTGGACAATCCATACAAGATAACAGATGAAGTGATCAAGAATATCACATGCCTCTACTAGGTTGGAGATATGTCAGGGCTTTGACAAATATCAAACACAGATGTATGAAAACTCATTGATGCAACATATGATGGTAGATCAATGCGGGTTGATGATATCAAAGACCTTGATGTGAAATTTGTCGCAATGGTGATTGGCTATAAGGTTTATCAATCTAACAGATTGAACTCAGTCTCCAGAACCGCCATTCACATTTCTTATCAGATGGTAAAAGAAGATGCACACTATGACTTATGTAGTGTGATGCCCAAGGAATTGATGGCAACCTCCAGAAGATCAAGCAAGATAAGAAAAATACATTTTGGTATGGTTCTCTGATTATATGCTTAACCTTTTACTTTCTGAATATGGTACCCGGTTATGGAAGAATTCAATGGGCATTTGATAAACTGATTGCAACTCAAATAACACAAATACTAGACCGACAAGGATACAAGAAGCAGAAGGCTAACTTATGGGCCTTTTTCAAAACATTTCAAGAAGAGATGAAGAATAGGGTAAGGATTCCCAAAGAAATTGTGGAGAAATATCAGGACACAATTTGTTTCATGGTTAATAAGGATGAATGCATGATGGAGATAGTCCAACCCAGGACAATTTGGATTATGCCAATGGGCTATGAGGTAGATGTGGCCACACTTGATGGATATGCACAACATCTACTCACAGCTCCAGGTAATGAAAAATAAGGGAAAAAATGGCACTTCACAAGAGAAGGGACTAAAAGTCCACAAGGAACAGGTTGCACCCAACATCACAAGGAAAATGACAAGAGTTGTAGCTGAGCAACTAATTAGAGAAGGTCATGACGGGGCAGAAGTAGAACAAAAGGTTAGAATCCTTGAAGCCTGGAGAAAAGAAGAGCAGAAAAAGAAGAGAAAATAGGAGAGAGATGCAAAGAAAGTAGCTCAGGCCACACCCAATGTTGTCCTAGTTACAACTAAACCACCTAAACAATAGGAAGAACCATCCGCCGAACCTGCTAGCCCTAAGCCTAAGGAAAGAAAGAAAAGAAAAGAAAAACCGGCAAGGGAATATGTTGCAGTATCTTTAGAGGAGACAAAATCAGAAGAAGAAATCAGACAAGCTCCAAAGAAGAAAGGTGTTTTTTCAAGAGTTGTCAGAGGAAAACCCTCCGGAAATAAAAAGGAAGATCAAAAGAAGGAAGTGGAGAAGGAGCAACCCAAGAAGACTCCTAAGATTACCATTGTACACAAAAGGAAGCCCAAAGGAGATGAGAAATCTAAACTGGAAACTAAAAGGAGAAATGGTAAGCAAAAGAGGCTAGATGGTCAAGAAATTATAGATCAAACTATTAATGATGGAAATCTGAAAAACATTTCTATATTTTATGATTAATTTAATGAAAAGGATAATAAACAGTTAGAAGAGGCCATTGTCTTATGTCTTGATTCATTTAGTAGAACATTGATAGAATTGGAGAAAATTTTGCCCAAATAACTGTATGATAGATTAGAAATAAGAAAATTACATGCACATAATCTAGATAGACATATGAAGGAAATATAATTGATTAATCTTTGTCCATCCATCACTCCACAAGAGGCTGCAAATTTAATAAATAAGAGAGGTTTGACTGAATTCAAACCTAAACACCGGTTATACAACTTAATGTTGGAAAAATATATAAAGAGATCCAGAAAGAAACAATAGATATATGGCTAAGAATCCTTTTGAGAAAAAGGATATGAGCTAAGTCCCAGCTTTGTACAGTCTCGAAACATTCAATTACCAAAGGATAAGGAACCAGAAAGGAAAGATGAATAAAATGTGAAAACTGGTCCACCAGTTACTACTCCACTAGTTCATGAGCCAAATTTTGATATCGAGGATACTCTGAATCGTCCAAAAACAAATGTACAGGATGTTGAGGAAGAGGTTGAAAAGGAAAAAGGTATAGAAGAAAAGGAATCATGGGAAGCACCAAAAGAGAGTGGTGCACCAAGTGGCGAAGCCACCAGTGCACATGAGTTGTAGACTTTAGCAGACAAGGAACCAACAGATATACCCCATAAGACCTTTGCTGGACACCAAGGTGGAAGGATAGAATCATATTTCCCTTCTGGATTGGCAATTGACACATCTTTAATTAAAGCTAAAGGGAAAATGTCAGGATTCTCCATAAGTTTTGACAAGCGTTACCACCTGATGTCACCGACAAAAAAGGTATTGGCTACAATTGCACTCCAAGCTTAGGTGAGTCAGGAGTTATCCCAAGAAGAATCCAAGGACATGCAATTGATACAGTCCACTTTTGATGTCTTGAACCGGCTTGTACTAAAATTTCAAGTAGAAGAGAGCTCAAGCTCTTTCGGGAAACTTCAACAAATAATTGAGTACATTCCTAAACAATATGATTCTTTGGTTGAAATTTCTACACTTGAGGCCAAAGACAAATTTGTTGAGGCTAGGAAACAAACATTTTTGTAGATGATATCAACAGAAAAGGCAAAACTTCACACCTGTCTAAGTCTATTGATAAAGTCTTAGTGGAAGGAGATAAAGTATATAAAACTTGTCTATATTTTTCAAAGCTCACTGCCTCCCTAGACAAACAGATTATGGATTGTAAAGGCCAATTGCTTCAGATTTCACATTCTTACAACCTAGCATCAAACCTAACAAGTTCTTTTGAAGGTCCAATTTTGGTAGTCATGGATCAAATATTAAAGTTATAAAAGGAGAGGGGCGGTATGATAAAGAGAGCCACAGAGCTTCAAAACTTTATGGGTCCCTGGTTAGACAACCTGCTTTGTCATAAAATAGTGTATAACAAATATGCAACAGGAGGATCTGATAGAATCCCAAGCTATTGAATACTATGATAGTCTATTGAATGGGTTCAACTCCATTCTAGATTCACTTAAGAAAGGATGAGATACTTACTTTTCATTCTTAAAGACTTTGTATGCAGACATTCTGAAATACGCATAGAGAGCGGTATATATATATATATATATATATATATATATATATCACTTGTACATATTTCTTCTTGTATATAATCACCTAGCTTTATCATATATATATATATCACTTGTATATATTTCTTCTTGTATATATTCACCTAGATTTGTCATTGATGTTAAAGGGGGAGGAGTACAATGAAAAATGAATGAATATCACAAGGGAAGAGTACAAATGTAAATAGTTGCATGGATGTACAGGAAAGGGGGAGCACACTCAGAGATAATTGACACTCATCTGGTAGTCACCTTCTAAGGTGAATTGCATTTTTGGGTTGTCATTGATGGCAACTCATCTTTAGAAGATGACATTTCTTCACCCAGACTCATCACTTTATCATTTTGTCTAGATAAGGCCAACCAGTATACACTCTATGGTTTACACTTGTTAACCGGTTATTCTTGGTATGGGTAATTCATATTATGGTACCCGATAAAGCCATTTGAGTAATTGAAGGTAGCGTGCCAAGCTGACATCAAATAAGATCATTAGGATAATTTATAATATACTTTATGATTCAAGAGGAAGCCGACAAGTTTATTTTCATTATGAAGGTCGACATGATGAACAAGTTATAAGGGTATATAAGAGAGAACTTAATGATGGATTATAGATATTCATATGATGTAATTGGAGATACAAAAAAGTTAGAGATTGATAGTGTGTGAATTGATGAGCGAACGATTGCAGTTGTGGACAGTTGCACATGTGCAATCTTAACCGGTTGTAGAACAGAGTATCAGTATCACCGGTTCAATTGAGGAACTCAGATCTACAACCAGAACTTATCCAGCATGATCATATGCTTCATTTAAGTTCAATACTGTTATAAATAATTATATAATGATCTGCAAGTCAATCAAACTTCCATATATGTGTATTTGAGTAGTGAACTCTAGGTGGTAAGCCTATATGCACATGCATACCCCTCAATGTAATATTTTTATACCTTGATTAAGTATATAGATATTGTGGGTACTAGCCCCACCATTTCAACCCAAATATAACTTACTTCAACTTAATACTTAATATCGGTAAACCAAACTTAATGTCGGCGAACAGATTAACAGTTAATATCAGTACCGGTGAAACTTAATGCATGAAACAGGAAGAGAAACAACATCCACATCACATAACACAAAGATTTTGATGTGGAAACCCTGTAAGGGGAGAAACCACGGTGGGAAACATTACCCACAATCAAATGATACTACTACAGATAGTATGTGTATACAAATGGGGTCTGCACATGCAAAAAGGCCAATTGCCTAGAGCACACTGCTCAAATGGGAGTCGCAATGACTACAATAGGATGGTTAAATCCTAGAATAATGTACTGCTCAAAATAGCATCTCCAATGTTGGATTCAGTATCGGTTAAGCTCTGACAAACACCTTCAAACCTTCCTTGAACCTTCTCTATGGTCTGCTCAAATGATCTTCAATATTCTCACATACCATGTTACATTACCAAACCATAACCTTATATACCATATCACTCATCTCATCAATTGAGATCTTACATATATATAAAACCTAAGACCAAATGTGTAGGTCGACTCACTAAGAATATTACAATTAAATCAATTACAAATAAGTCTTGATGCGATGTATCATGTCATCTCAATACATTTACAACAATATCCAATCAGTGATTCATCTCCATAACGTGTCATCCTGATCTGGAATAGATAATGCATATCGGTCCATAACCTAGACCAATTTTGCCGGTAACAGTAAATATGTCAACCTGATCAGACCAATAACCAAAATACCAAAACCAAGTATCCAAACCATGTCTTTGACATAATCAAGTGATCTCTAGATGATAACAAGTCATCATTAGTATCGGTGACCAATATAACCTATCGGTGTACAATATACCGGTGACTATGCATAAGTCACTGAACTTGTCGGTGAACAGAATGTGTCGGTTCAACATAACCAAAGATCTCCAGAAGGATAAGTGTTGACATCAATGACAAAAATAATGCAGCACATCCATAATACCAACAATCTCCCCCTTTGGCATTGATGGCAACACTAGATGGGAAAACATCTAAGTGCCAAAACAGAATGCCAAAAACCAAAAACCAACAATCTGCAAAATAGATCAATACCAAAAATCAAAATCAAAATACAGAGAGTAAATATCTCTCCCCCAATGAATAATGTCTCCAAAGGATAATCTCTCCTCCAAGGATAATGTTTTTCCATAGATATCTCTCCCCCTTTGACATCAAATGCCAAAGCCAATAAGTACCAGAACATATAACCAACTAATATGATCAACTACTATAACTAACTACTCCCCCTGAGAAGTAGCTCTCCTTCATCAAAGTCGGAAAAAAGGTTTCTCTGTTAGTTTTTGTTGGTTTGATGCCAATCATTAACTATCTAAGTCTCTACCGGTGAGGGTACTACCCCAAGCTTCTCTATGAGATATTCAAAAGTTTCTTTAGGAAAAGGCTTAGTAAAGATATATGCAATCTGCTCTTTAGTATTTACATAAACCAATCTCACTTCTTTTGCTTCAACATTCTCTTTCTGAAAGTTATATTTGATAGAAACATGTTTAGTCTTAGAATGAAATACCGGATTCTTTGATATAGCAATTGTTGCTGAATTATCACAATAAATGATTATGGGCTCTTTGCATTTTACCTTTATGTCCTTCAACATTTTCTTAATCCACAATACTTGAGTACAATTAGTTGTTGCTACAACATATTATGATTCTGTTGTTGATAATGATGTACAACTCTGTTTCTTGCTTAGCCATGAAATCAATCTGCTACTAAGAAAGAATGGTCTGCCAATGGTGCTCTTTCTGTCATCTACATCTCATGTCCAATTTGCATCAGTGTATGCACATAAATCAAAATTTTCATCTTTAGGATACCATAAACCAAAATTTGTTGTGCCTTGTAGATACCGGAAAATCCTTTTTAGTGCTGATTCAAGATTTTCTTTAGGATTACTCTGAAATATTGAAACGATACATACTGCATTCATTATATTAGGTATTGTTTGTGTCAAATATAGTAAACGTCCAATCATATATTTGTATCTTGTTGGATTAACAAGAGCTAAGTCATCCTTTAATTTTATTTTATGAGTTGTAGTCATAGGAGTACTTACCGGTTTAGAGTTTTCCATACCAAATTTCTTCAGTAGTTCCTTCAAGTATTTTGTTTGACATATGAATATACCTTTATTAGTCTGTGAGATCTGCAATCCTAAATTTTTTTTATCTCCCCAATCATAGACATTTCAAATTCTTCCTGCATCTTGTTAGCAAAGTCTTTACACAATCCATCTTCTACTCCAAAAATGATATCATCAACAAAAACTTCAATAACCAAGATGTCATCATTAGTCAGTTTGAAATATAAGTTGTTGTCAGCATTACCTTTAGTGTAACCAAGCTTCAAAAGATATTTGTCCAATCTAGCATACCAAGCTCTAGGAGCTTGCTTCAATCTATACAAAGCTTTCCTTAATTTGCAAACCATATCTTTATCATTTGTCAATGAAAATCTATCAGGTTGTTCACTGTAAACTTCCTCTTCAAGATCTCCATTCAAAAATGCACATTTCACATCCATCTGATATACTTTATAGTTCTTATGAGCTACAAATGCAAGAAATAATCTGACTGCCTCAATTCTAGCTACCAGTGCAAAGGTTTCATTATAATCAATTCCCTCTTTTAGTGAATATCCTTTACACACTAATCTTTCTTTGTTCCTGATTACCTTACCTTAGTTATTAAGTTTATTTTTATATACCCATTTAGTTCCAATTACATTTTTGTCTTTAGGCCAGGGAACTAATGTCCATGTATTGTTCTTTTCAATTTGTTTTAATTCATCTTCATTGCTTTTATCCAATGTTCATCTTTACATGCTTCAATAACAGATGCTGGTTCAATTTGAGAAATTAAGCATACCTCTTCATTTGCCAGTCTTCCTCTTGTCATAACACCTTGATATTTGTTCCCAATTATCTGATTTTTTGAGTGATTCAGTCTTACATACCTGGGTTTATTCACATGTTGTTGTTCTTTAATCACTGTGGAATTCTCTAATGATGCCGGTGTGACTGGATCCACATTCTGTACCGGTGCACTCTGTATAGGTTCATTTATGATCATCTCAACTACCGGTTCAGAATCTACAAACCTTGAATTTCCTCCAAAGTGTTCATTTATCTTCACATTAGCACTCTCAATGATCTTCTACAATCTTTTGTTAAAACATCTATATGCCTTGCTCTTAGATGAATAAACAAGAAATATTCCTTCTTCACTTCTAGGATAAAATGTACCAATATACTCATCTCTCCTAATATAACATTTGCTTCCAAATATTCTGAAGTACTTAAGAGTAGGAGTATTACCAAACCATAGTTCATAAGGGGTCTTACCGATTTCACCTTTGATGTGAACTCTGTTGAAAGTGTAAATCACTGCTTCTCTCCAGTACACATGGGGTAGATTTGCTTCCAATATCATGCTTCTGGCTGCTTCCAAAATAGTCTTGTTCTTCCTTTCCACAATCCTATTTGATGAATAATGATGAACAGATAGTACCAAACCAGTACTGAGAGGGGGGGGGGGGTGAATCAGCACAGACAAAAGAAAAACTTTCCCTGAACCAGTTTGACTACAAAGACTGCACTTAACCGGTAAACAGTAACACCGGTCTAAATCAGGGCACTACCGGTAAAACACAGTGAGAATGTGAAAGACATAAACCGGTAACTCTTAGCTCTCCACACAATCTAATATCTCATTTCCACTTCACCCTTATGCATAAATAAGTAATATATCATCAGAAATATAATGACTACTAGTTCAACATGCTTTACCACTTGACAGAAAATATCAAAGCATCACATGAAAAGCACCACACATGACACACCCATTTTTCACGTGGAAACCCAATTGGGAAAAACCACGGTGGTGATGAATGTTAGGTCCCAGAGACAACTGAGAGGGAGGGGGGGTGAATCAGTTGTCAAATAAATTTAAACCAAAAATAACTTAACCAATGAAGTATGCTAGTAGACAGTTATAACAGTTAATTACTATAACGGTAAGGATTAGTGCATGAAACATAAACACAAAGTCATCCACAACACATAACACCAATATTTGTACATGGAAACCCTATAAGGGGAAAAACCACAGTGGGAAACCTTACCCACAATCAGATGATACTACTGCAGATAGTAAGTGTACATAAATGGGGTCTGCACATGCAGAAAGGCCAACAGCCTAGAGCTCACTGCTCAATCACAAAATGGGAGTCACACTAACTACAGTTGGATGGTTAAATCCAATAAAAAAGTACTACACAAAATAGCATCTTCATATGTTGGATTCAGTATCGGTGTAATGTTGATATGCTTTCACAAAAACCTAGCTTCACCTTCAAATGATGTTTGCGTGTATAGCTCTGCTTAATCTTGCATATACCTTCACTTAATCCTTTTTCGCATTCCACATATAATCTTACAAATAAGATCTTACATTTATACCATAACCTAAGACCAATTTTAGTAGGTTGGCTCTACAAGATATTACAATAAAAACATTTTACAATTTCTAATTATTATTACTTGATCTTCCAAAGATAATTTTTAGTGTAATTTACTCAAAATTATTTGTATTATAGCCAAAAAAAATGGTTTCATGTTAATATTGGTATAAGGAAAATATTGTCAAATCTCTAAAGAGATATCTTTACAAATTTTAAGTGGTGAAACAATCTTCTAGGGGAAGAGCACCTGTTACTGTCCATGTTCCAATAACCATTCACTCCTTTCACACCCAACCCCCCAATCACTAACTTTATAAAAATAAAAAACTAATAACTAATAGCTCATTAATAAATTACACATGTACCAATAGCCACTCATTTTTTAGAAATTTTTGGACCATAAGTGGGCCATTTTTGTACTTTTATTAGTACCCAAATCACATGACTATTGGTGCATTTGTACAAAAGTATTGGTGATTTTTTAGTGTATGGATGTTATTGGGGCATCTTTAAATAGTTATCGGGCGACACTTTGAAAAGTGTACTTTTTGACCCTTGCATGCATAACAGATCCCACATTATGTATCGTTACTACCTAGAAGCCAAAACAATAGCTATAAGCAGTTATGTCGCATGTTGAGACAACAACAAAAAATCATCAAATTCTGACGTATCGTTTAGCTATAACGGTTATTGGTAGGGTTCCCCTATAGTTAATTTCTAGTGTGGATTTAGTATCTAAATAAGTGGACATCTAAACATGGCTCTTGCTCTTCTATAGGTGGTTCCTAGTGTATTTGTAGGGAAGAAACCTTTTTTAAGTCTCATGGATGGATGCAATTTCTAAATAAGTGAATTTCTAAGTACCCTCTTGGTATTTCATAGATATTTGTAGTGTGCTTTACTCAAAAGCATTAGTTTCATGTAATAGTAGCAAATAATTATATTGAACTCATGTTAGTACCCATATAAAAGTAAGTAATTTAATTAAAAATAGAAACAAATCTAACAAGTGATGTGTTGCCCCTACTTGTTGTCAACATAATATGTAATGTGTTTGTTGGTTTATAGTAATGTTGTCAAAATAATAAATTTGTTAATACTAATAATATAATATAATTTATGAATCATTTGACATATTAGAGATGCAATTGTTAGGCTACATTCAAATTTGTTGCTTCTAAATGACATTTAAAAGTTAAAATGAAATAATAAAGTTAAAAAAAAGTTAGAATTATGTTGTAATGTTAATCAAATAGATGCAAAACTAAATAAAAATTAAATCTCAAATTATGATGTGATTTAATATTTAATTTGATGATGAACATATTTTACTTTAAATTAATGAAAGATGTTACAATTTGCACAAATATAACATCTCTAAAGTAATGTATGAAGCAAATAGATATAGAATATAATTATTCATCATCCTTATGTAAATAATTGCTTTTCTTATTGTTAATTTTAAAAATATTTTTAAAAATTATCATAATTCTTCATTTTTTATATTTTTTAAAACTAATAGATATAAATTTTATGTATTCTATTATTAGTTATTTTAATCACTATTTTCTCTATTTCACTTTTTAAATCATCGTAAATATCCGTAAAAACTAAAATTGACTTTAATATCACAACAAAAAAATATGCATTTCATACTGTTGGCCCACAACCTTTTAAATATAAAAAATATCATTATAAAATGAAACAATAAATAAAATTAAAAAAGTCATATGAAAACAATTGACTACATTATTTAATGTTGCATAGTCAAAATTAATAGAATCTAAAAGGTTCATCAACAATGCCATTAATTATGCCAATAGTGGCATGTTGTGATGGTTACGTTGTTGTGTTGTTGTTCTTGTCATCAAGATTCAAGCCCCACCGGTTCATAGCTTCGAGTTAAAAATGTTTACCCCTTAAAAAAAAAATTAATGCCATTAATTATATATCTAATAGTTTACATCATACTTATAAAAATTTTCACAATCATTATATAATATAATATTGAATAAAATAATTTAGATATTAAAAAAAAATTGAAAAAAAAATGTATAAAAAAATCTAATCAAACTACTTAATTGTCTTTTGTGCCTAAGATTAAATGCTTCAAGTGGCAGCTTCTGCTGGATAGATTACCTATTAGGAATCACCAAGCCGCCCTTGATACCTATCCTATTTGCAGAATGCCTAAGACTATGAGGCACATTTTCTTTGACTGTAGCTTTGCTAGAGAGATTTGGCTTATGTTTGGTGTTTCTATTACTAAGCATGTTTACACTCTTGATATCATTACTGGATTTATTGATGGGCTCCGCAAAGATGCTAACCTGTTTTGGCAAATTCTCTCATCTTTCATCCTTTGGTATATTTGGAAATTAAGAAATGAATCTAAATTTCAAGGCATTGATAGGACTCTTACTAGTTTTTTTAGAAAACTCACCCATTTCAAAATTGCTTCTCAGGTTTTCTACGTGATGAATCTGGAGCGGAGGAAGCTTTTGAGATTTCTCTGTGATGGTCATGCTTCTATGTTCATCTATGAGATGAAGGATGGTTTCGAGTGTGCTAGCATTGTGGACAACCAGACGGCTTTTGATGCTGCGCTTGGGAAGGTGATGAAAGACATTAGAGACAACAATGGCCCTAGTTTTGATAAGCTGCATATGTACTCCCAAACTTTGGAACAGGAAAAGGTGGTTTGGATGGAGGGCTCGCTTCGCTGGACCACATGGATAGATAATCTTGATGATGTACTTCATTAGAGTTCTATTTTCCTTTTTGAATGATCCTATGTACTGTTACATTCTGTAATTATGTATTAAACGCTTAGCTGTTCTCTTCTTGATACTCTCCGATTGGTGGGTTGAGGCCTAGCCTCCCCTCTTTTTGGTGCTATTTTTCTGAACTCTCGATCTTTAATACAAAAAATAATTATATTTGATAACAAATTATAAATTAGTATTTTTTCACTAAAAAATATATATTTTTAAAGTAAACCTAAATTTTTTATAACTACAAATATTTTCAAAATGAATAATCTTGAATTTGATTGAATAAAAATTTGAACTCTTAAGAATAAATAAATTAATAATGTAGGTTATGGAAAATTTGCTATAAAGGATATTCTTCTCAACATTTCCATGGGCAATATATAGTGTGTTAAATAGATTTATAAGAAAATAATTAAGTAATAAATGATACTTTATGAATTCGATTCCTTAGCTCAAGAGACACTAATTTCATTATACCCACAATTCCATTATGAAAAATGTTCAGTTTTTTCACTCAATCTTTATCTAGATATTCTAGAAATGTCCAATATAATATTGTACAAGACTCCTCTACCTTAGTGTTTTGGGTAGCAGATAATTTTAGCCTCACAAAACCCCTACTTAGTCTCAAGTAATTTCACTTCTTGTTATTGACTTTAGGGGCCAACTAAATTTTCTAATGGTTTGAATTTCTTTAAAATTTGGAGAAAAATCTAAAAATATTTTTGGTTAGATGTATGAAAGCAATAAAAACTACAATATTGAAAGCCACGACACTAGAAATTTATTTTGGGCAATTTTGGATGATGTTTGAGCTAGCAATTTTGAAATATATGTTATTTGAAGGGTCATCATACATGAATTTCATCACAACTAGATAGTTTTGCTATACCAAAAAACCTCTTTACTCAATTTTATCAATTCAAAACCTCAAAAAACCTCAATTTGCTCAAAGAGGTTTTTTGGTATAGCAAAACCATATCTTATATGATCATAAAAAGGTGCCTCCATACATCTTGATTAGAAAAAATGAACACATGACCCAAAAATCAATGTAATTCACCTCATAAAAGACCTAAATGTAAAATGACAATTCTATCTCTAGTCTCTTCAAACATAGTGCACAGTTTTCACTATTTTGATGATTATATACAAGTTATTTATGAAATATGCATTCAAAAAATTTGATAATGATATTCATGCTACATATCTATTATTCTGATTGATTAAAAAATAGGTTTTAAGGACCCGAAACCTTTACATCATAAAAAGAGAAAGAGCAGCAAAAGGATTAAAAGTCCGCATACATAACGACTGGCCAGAAGACTAGCGAATAGAAAGAACAGCAAAGCAACAAAACAACAAAACACAACAAAGAAATCGGGGAGACGCTACTCAGCAATTTTCTTTAGCAGGTCCTCTGCCTTTATCACCAACTCATCATAGGTAGCCTCGACAGCTTTTAGCTCTTCCAGATCCTTGTTCATTTTCTTTTCCTTCCTCTTGCATCTGATGCGGGTTCTGGGACCTTGAGCTTCCCCTGTACCTTCAGCGTCCAGGTCAATTTCCTGGATTTCCTTGTCATCATCAAGCTTACTGATGAGGGTATGAGTATTATTGGCTGAGATTTTCAGAATACTAAGGCTCTACTCCACAATATTCTTAAGGCACTCCTCAATTTTTTCCACTTTAGTGACAGTATCCGAGAGTGTTTTTTCACTAGTTTCCACAAGGCTTTTTCTGTCCAGCATCTCCTTTTCAATCTTCTCAAACCTGGGGTTGAAAGCATCTCTGATGTCTTCCGCTTTAGCAATAGTTTTTTCAGATCCTCAATATAGTTAGCCATTGTATTCCCCTCCCCTATATTAATGGTCTCCAGAATCAGGACTCTGTTGCATAGTTTTTAATACTCATCCATAGCTTTCTTGTAACCGTCAATGGGCCACTCCATAGTTTTCATAAAACCATGCAAGCCCTCGGGAGGAGGGCCATAGGGGGGAGTCGGTTTTCCAGGGGTTACCTGTTCATCTTTAGGGATATGGAGGGTGGAGATAGTGTCGGCAGCCCTGAGAGTCTCTTCCATTGTCTCCTTTTCGAGGCTGTGCTCGGCTTCCAGGGTCCTAGCTTGCTTGTCAGCTTCTGATTCCTTGCCAGTCTCCTCTTTTTTCTTATTATTTTTCCGGGTCTAGGCTTGGTTTTTAATTTTCTTCTTCAGCAACCCTTTAGGGTTCTTCTTCTCCTTAGAATAATCTGAATCCTCTTCTTCTGAAGAGATGTTGATCAAGGGTTTGATTTGAAGTTTTTTGCCCTTGGAAGATGAGGGTCTTGTTTTCCTCTTCTTACTACTGTCATACTCTGAGCTACATATCTATTGTTAATGGTCCTTGTTCCATGGTTTATTGACTCGCTAAAGAGAGGTTTTTTTTAACTTGCACGTTGTTGAACATATATAAGATTTTTAAGTCCATAACATACTTTAACGACTTAGCTTCTCACTTAGTGAGTTAAAGTTTTTTTTTACTTCTAATAATCTCATGGTACATGGTGGAACATGCAAAAGGCTCGATTCTATACCATTGTTTCTTATGTATATAAACTCTTTATTTGCACTAAGAGCACATCCTTGCTAGAGTGAACCCCTTCTAACATGAATTGATACTTTTCAATGTGCATTGAGTTTAAATGTATGAGTCATCTAATATGTGATGATAAAATTCAAAATTTAATTTAATTTTAGTATAAATTCAAAATTTAATTTATTTCAACATAAATTCAAAATTTAAATTATTCAGATACAATGGCAGATCGGAGTGGTAGGTCGGGGTTCAGGAAACATGAGGGTTTTCACTACAGAAGCGGTGCAGGATCTAGATGGCCTCTCGGCATGAGCTTTAACAATGGCTTTCGGAAACAGAACAACCAAAAAAGATGGACATGGAAGGCTCTGGTGACTTCTAAAGGATGGAATAGTTTTGGGGATCATGGTGTCATCTCTTTAAGGGCTTGTAAAGCTGGTGGGTTTGGTGGTTATCGGGATCTCTACTTTGGCCCGAAAGTGGATTTTTGAACAGTTCAAGAGAAGTTTTGGCGACCAAAACCCTCCTCTGAGGTGGCAAAGGTGTTAGAGGTAAACCCTAACGCAGAATATAGTAGGGTCCTTTCTGTAGAATTATCAAATGAAGCATGGAGGGATTCGATTAGTTTTTTGTTTGATAAAGCCTTTTTTGTGAAATGGGGAGGTGCTTGGTCGGCCTTTTCCAAGCTTAGGGATTGGTGTAATAAAAACTGGGGGGAAGGTATGGATCTCAAAACCCTAGGAAATGGATACTATCAAGTTGTATGCCCAACAACTCAAGATAGAGACTGGATAATAGCGATTGGATCATTTTTTCTAGAAGGAAAAGGACTCACCATTTCAACCTAGAAACCTAACTTCAACCCCTATGAGGCTTTGGTGGATATTGTCCTCATTTAGATAAAACTGTGTGGTCTTCCTCAGGAATATAAGGATCTGGAAACATTAAAACAAATAGGATGCAAACTGGGTGAGTTTGTGATGGTAGAGGAATATGTAGATTCCTCTTATTTTAGCATGGTCTCTAGGTTGTGTATTAACTGGCAGTCAATCCACAATCTCCCTAACACCTTAGAGATCAAAATAGGGTCGGGGTTTTGGAAGAAAAAAATACTTTTGGAGGAAGAGATGGAATCTTGTTCCAAATGCACTACCAAAATCCACCCTCCCGGTTTTTGTAAAAAAGATGAAAAAGGCAAATTTGTGATGTAGAACTAGCTAGTGGAGGAAATCATTCGGTTGTCAAAGGGTAACCATTGGGAACAACACTGGAATGAAAATGATTAGGTGATTCAGTATTCCTCAAAATATGGAAATGATTCAGTCTATGATCTCAAGACTGAGAATTTTGAATCTCAAAAGGGTGTTATTGATGAATCTTTTGTTAATGAATCAAACTCCTTTGGTTTAACTAGAGGCCACTCTTGGATGTTGGAAAATTAAGTGCCCCTTTCTTTGAATAGATCTGGTTATGCAGTAACTCCTCCGGGAAGGAGTGCGAATGATACCTCGTGGAGCCTAGAGGATGCCAGCTCATAGGGTAGGAGATATTTACAAAGGGAAATCATTATAGATCAAGAAGTAGGAAAAATCCCTACAATCCTGGAATGTAAAATTTTAGGTTAGGTGTATCCCATGTGGAGGAAAAGGATGCACCCTCGACAACATTGGTGAAACCTGCAGAGGATCTTACTGATATGACTCAACAGGAGACCACTATGGTCCTAGACCCGGAAAGTTTTCAGATCATTTCAGAAATTCAAATTGATATCCCTGATCCTAATTTGGAGGAACCAGTTTTTAAGGACATTCAAATATTCCTAATAAGAAATCTGGAAAGTTCTTTTGAAGGAGTAAAGGATAGTGGAGGGGATTTCCTAGATTCAGAATATGAGGGTGAGTCTTCCTTCTCGCAGGATGGAGATGATGAACTGGGATTATCAGCCCTTGCAAGTACCCAAGATAAGGGAACAATGGAGATGACACTATCCCTCCAAACAAAAGCTAAGGTGGGAGAGAAAAAGAAAAGGGGTGTCAAATCTAACAAGGCCAAGTTGGAGGTGGCGGGCAATGCAGCAGGCCAAAGAAAATTAAGATCAGGAAAAGGTTATGCCTTTTACCGGGAGCAATGAGAACCCCATCATGGAGTGTCAGGGGCTACAATGCCCCTGACAAGATCTGCTTGATCAAAAGATGTCTTGATCAAGTGAGACCAGACATTGTTTTTTTGCAAGAAACAAAGATTAAAGTAGAAGAAAATTGAGTCTTGTGGGAGCTCAAGGTGCTTCTCAAGGCCTTGTTGCTTTTTGGTGGGACTTGGTTGTTGATGTGGATGTCATTAGGAAAAATAGATGGTGGCAGTGGTTGAAGATAAGTTCGAAGCAGTTACACACCAACTTTTTCCTTATCAATATTTATGGGCCTAACAATTCAAATTTGAAATTGCAGCTATGGTCTGAGTTATTAGACATTCTAAGGATTGATAGGGAAAGCTTGTTCATTCTTGGTGGAGATTTTAATTCTCTACTATGCCCTTCAGATAAGATGGTTGGTGTGGGTTGGAATAGACATAGTCATAGAGACTTTAGTGCATTTGTAATGGATTTTGGGCTTCTTGAAATTCCCTTTAGGATGGGGGACTTCACCTAGACTAATAGGATGAGTAGTTTTCTGAACATATCTGAGCAGTTAGATAGGTTTTTTATTATTGGGGATTGTTCAGAAAGTCATTGAAGCTATGTTGTTGAAATTATATATATAGCAAGCTCAGATCATTATCCAATTTGCCTCAAAATTCAAGATGACAGTGCTCCAGAGAGGTACCCTTTTAATTTTTAAGCAATGTGACTAAGGGATAGTAACATTAAAAATTTAGTGGAGCAGTGGTGGCGTCATATCCCAAAAAGATCAAGTAATAAAGCCTTTATTTTTTTCAAAAAACTATAGTTTTTAAAGGAGCAATTCAAGAAATGGAATAAAGAATCCTTTTGTAATATTTTAAATGAAAAGATAGGGATTGAAGAAGAGTTAAAAACACTTCATGAGCAGATCATTAGTCAGGGAATGGATGAATATGTTTTTAATAAAGAAAAAAATTCAAACAAACGCTACTCAGAGGTATTAGCTAGAGAGGAAATCTTTTGGAGACAAAAGTCTAGGGAAACATGGTTGAAGGATGGAGACAGAAACACAAAATTCTACCACACTTCAGTAAAGGTTAGGAGGACTTAGAACAAGATATTTTCTATAAAAAACAAACATAGGGTGACTGTTTCAGATTTAAATCAGATCAACTTGGAGGCAGTTAAACATTTTTCAGATATTTTTAATGGTGAAGTGAACCCTAGAGGAGATATGCATTAGATTATGGAGGTCACTCCCTCATGTGTCAAAGAAGAACAAAACAAAATGTTAATGGATCCAGTGTCTTTAGAGGAGGTGAAAAGAGTTTGTTAGCATATGTGCAGAGTTTGATGATATGTTGTCATTCTATGTTGTCATTGATGTCAATATGCTGAAGTATGAGCTGGTATATTGAAGTAAGCAAACTGGCAAGTGAACCGTATGATGGTATGAACCAGTATATGCAAAAAGTGAACCGGTATGTTGGAGTGTGAACTGGTATATGCAAAGTTTGTATCGGGGTTTCATTTGATATGACTATCAGTTGATAGTCTCAGCTTCGGGGTTTCCGGTTGATGCATTCCAAGTTTGTTTGATTCGACCGACGACATCCTGTGATGAGTAAGCAGTGAAATGAATATTAGATCATGTTGCCATGTCAGCTTTGTGCACGTGAAGGATCTCCTTGAGGATCTTGCATGAAGAAGATTGATTCTATCTACATCAGGAATGTGCAAAATCTTAGTAAACGATGGAGAGCGCGTGATGGGTTATCAACTTCCAGAAGTGGTGAAGAACGGATGATGGAGAACATCTTGAGATTTGTTCAAGATTGTTTTACCCTATGTAATATTTTTAAACGGCTAGGATTGGACCAACTGTATTGTTAACCTAGATGCTTAGGGTTTTAGGTTTTGGCCACTGACCTAATTGTTGTCTATAAGGTCGATGATGATTTTTATTTGAATTTGTTGGTAAATGAATGTATGTGAGGTGATTCTTGCCAGACCAAAGGAGTAAGCAGAGATTTGTAGAGTGTGATTGCAGATGTAAAGAAACTGAAGCGGATTTGCCTTGGCATTAGGTGTTGTTATCAGATCAATGTATTACCTGTTGACTTCTAACCATTTCAGCAGATGGAAAATCCCTTTACTGGGTAGCTTTAACAGGATTTTTGTAAATCCTTTAACAGGGTGACTCAAAATCATTGATTTCTTCAAATCCTCTTACAAGGTAACCTTTACCAGGGTTTTAACCTCTAACCGGGTATTTAGCCATCCCTTAACTGGGCAATCCCTAGCAGGATCGGTTCCTAGCATAACCAGTTGTGAAGTCTTTAACTGGACTAGGCTCCTAACAGAATGAACTTCAGAAGAGTTCAAGAACAACTTGTGGGTATTCATCCCCACCGTGGTTTTTCCCAATTGGGTTTCCATGTGAAAAATCAGTGTGTTATGTGTGATGCTTTTTCATGTAATGTTTTAGTGTTTTTTGTTAAGCGGTAATGCAAGTTGATCCAATGGTCATTGTATTTCTGATGTATTACTTGCTTAAGCATATGGGTGAAGTTGAGATGAGATATTAGGTTGTGAGAAGATATATATGTTACTGGTTTATGTCTTTTACATTCATACTGTGTTTTACGGGTAGTGCCTTGATTTAGATTGGTGATATTGTTTACTAGTTAGTGCAGTCTTTGCAGTTTAAGTTGTTTAAGAAGTTTTTGTCCATACTGATTCAACCCCCCCCTCCCCTCTTAATATTTGTTGAGTATTTACTGTTCATCATTATTCATCAATTGGTACCAGAGCGTCCTCCAGGTCCTCTATGTTATAAGCTTAACCACTTGAGGAAAAGATCCTATTCTAATGATGAAGAGGGAAGGTCCTAAGTTCAATAGAGATAACTTTAAGATATGGAAGGACATAATGAAGATCTACATTAAAATCATGGGTGCTTAACATTGGAACTATGTTGAGAATACTTATGTTATCCCCACTGGTACTCTCACTGATGATCAAAGAAGAGAAATTCAGGAGAATGGGCAAGTCATGGAAGCTCTTATCAGCAGTCTATCTGATATTGAGTTTATAGATGTTCAAGACAAAGACAATCCCAAGGATGTATGGGATACTCTGGAGTCTATCTATGGTGGTGATGAGCATGTGAAGCAAGCTAAGGAAGAGAGCCTTAGGGGAAAATTTGAAGACATGTGGATGGTTGAAGGAGAGACCATTCAACAATATGGAATAAGAATTAAAACTATTGTTGGAGACATCAAGAGTGCAAGAGGTACAATGGATAATTCCACTGTTGTTAGCAAATTTTTGAGATCCTTATTATCGGTTTATGCAATAAGGGTTGCCGCTATTCAAGAGTTGAGATCTATTGACAAGACAAAGGTATCCCTTGACTCCATCATTGCTAATTTGACCGCATATGAGCTAAACGGTTATGATGACAGTGTTCAGAAGATTGAATCAGCCTTTAGACCATCTACTGCACTATCTAGAAAGGGAAAAGAGGTTGGTACCAGCTGTGAACCCAGACAAAACAGGGATATGGATGATGAGGAGATCCCGATGGAGTTTGGAGCTCTTCTTGCCAAGAGACTTCCTAAGGGAACTGGAAAATACAAAGGTAAGCTCCCTTTTAAATGTTTTTCTTGCAATAGGATAGGACACATTACCGTCAACTATCCCAACAATGATAATAAGGACAAACCGGAGAAGTTTAAAAAGTTCAAAGGAGGAAATAGGAGAAATTGTCTTGTTGCAGTCGATGAAGGTGTCACTGATGATGAATCAGAAGATGAAGAAAGCGAAGACATAGTGTTTGTAGCCATTAAGGAAGATGTGTCATACAAGAAGGCTCTTATCTTCCACTTTGATAATTCTAATGAGTGGATTATTGATAGTGGATGTTCTCACCACATGTCTGGTTATCGGAGGAAGTTTTTGTCTCTGGAAGAGTACGATGGAGGTGTAGTCTGATTTGGTAATGATGCACCATGTATGGTAAAAGGCAAAGGGTCCATCTCTCTAAATGGAAAAAGAAATGTTGATAATGTGTATTGGGTAGAAGGTCTCAGGCATAACCTTTTGAGTGTTGCCCAGCTGAATGATAAAGGACTCACTCTGGAATTCAAAGATGGAGTGTGCAAAATAAAAGGAAAGAGTGGTGAAATGATGGCCACCGGTATGTAGACCAAAGGTAACTTATTTCAGTTAAATACAAATATCAGTCAATGTCTTATAGCTAAGTTTGATGACAACTGGATATGGAATAGGAGACTCTTCCATGTAAATTTTCATAATATTGTGAAGGCTAGTAAGATCAAGGGAGTTAGAGGATTGTTTGTGCTGAACAAACCGGAGAATCCTTTGTGAAGAGAATGTCAACTGGGGAAAATGTCTTCCTCAACATTCAAAGGTAAATCTTTCACAACAAATAATTTACTTGATCTTGTGCACACTGATTTGTGTGGTCCTATGAAAACTAAGAGTGTTCAGGGAGATAGGTACTTTATGATTCTTACTGATGATTGCTCAAGAATGATGTGGGTCACATTCTTGAAAGACAAGTCTGAAGCTTTTGGAAAGTTTAAAGCCTTCAGAGCACTAGTTGAAAAGGAAAGCGGTAAGAGGATTAAATGCCTTAGAACTGACCAAGGAGGTGAGTTCACTTCTGGTGAATTCAATATGTACTGTGAAGAGAATGGCATCAAGAGGCAAATGTCTGCCCCCCGCACTCCACAGTAGAATGGCCTAGTAGAAAGGAACAACCAGACTATAGTTGAAGCTACTAGAATGATGTTGATTCAAGGGAAGGTTGCTCACACTTTTTGGAGAGAAGCGGTGAGCACTACCATCTACACTATGAATCGGGTACTCATCAAGAAAGGTAAGGATAAAACTTTGTATGAGTATTGGACCGGTAAGACTCCAGTAGTAAGCTACTTTAGAGTGTTTGGTAGCAATTGTTATATCAAGAGAAGTGAATACCAGAGAAAGTTTGATGCAAAATATGATGAGGGAATATTCCTAGGGTATTCCACCAAGAGCAAAGCTCTCAAGTGTTTTAACAATAGGACTCAAAGAATTGTTGAAAGTATCAATGTTAGAGTTGATGAAACCTCTGAGAAACCTGAGGAAACTAGCAGCGAGCGAGCGGTAGATGAACCGAATGTAACCTTCTGGAACCAGTTGCAAAACAACCAAGTACAAGTAACAGTGCTCCTACATTAGTAGGCTGATGTAGATGAAGATGAAGATGAGGATGAAGAGGAAAAGCAAGAGGAATCAGTTAAGATCATTCCTAGGTATGTAAAGTTTCATCATGATCCAAAGCAGATCATAGGGGATAAGGATGCAGGAATACTTACAAGAAGAAAGGTCAGAGAGAATTCTTGCATGATTTCTGAATTTGAGCCCAAAACATTTAAAGAGGCACACAAAGATGAAGACTGGATTAAGGCTATGGAAGAGGAACTTGACCAAATAGAAAAGAATGGTACATGGTCTTTGGTACCCAGACCTGAGCACAAAAATGTTATTGGCACCAAATGGGTTTTTAGAAACAAGCTGAATGAAGATGGCACAGTGGTAAGAAACAAAGAAAGATTGGTATGTAAGGGATATGCTCAAGAAGAAGGAGAAGACTATGGAGAAACCTTTGCTCCAGTAGCTAGATTGGAAGGAGTTTGAATGCTACTTGCATATGGAACCTTCAAGGGATTCAAAGTGTATCAGATGGATGTGAAATTTGCATTCCTGAATGGAATACTTGAAGAGGAAGTGTATATAGAGCAACCAGATGGGTTTGCCCTATCAGAAGACAATGATATGGTGTGTAGGCTACATAAAGCCTTGTATGGATTGAAGCAAGCACCTAGAGCATGGTATGAACGTTTGCACTCCCATCTTGTGAATATTGGATTTGAAAGAACAAGTGAAGATAGCAATATCTATCTAAAGACAGAAGGAGATCAGATTTTGATCTTAGAAGTGTTTGTTGATGACATATTTTTTCGTGGAGATAACAAGATGAGCCATGCGTTTGCAGATGAAATGAAGAAGGAATTGATATGTCACTAATCAGAGAGATTAAGTTCTTCATTGGACTACAGATTCAACAAATGAAAGATGGTATCTTTATCACTCAGTCCAAGCATGTCAAAGAGGTGTTGAAGACCTTTGGCATGGAAGACAGCAAATCGGTTGGTACACCGATGATGACCGGTTGTAAATTGTCAAAAGAAGATGACTCAGTGTTGGTGAATGAGAAGGAATACTGGTCAATGATTGGTAAGTTGCACTATGTAGTACGCAGCAGACCGGATATTGCACATGTAGTGGGCATTGCTCCACATTTCCAGAAAATTCCAAGAGAATCCCACTTGGTAGCAGTCAAGCGGATTCTTAGATATCTGAAGGGAACTATAGATTATGGATTGTGGTATCCATACAGTAATAATTTCATTCTCAAAGTGTTTACTGATGCCGATTGGGCTAGTAATGTGGACGACCTGAAGAGCACAACCGAAGGTGCATTCTTTCTCGGTGGTAGAATAGTCTCATGGATGAGCAAGAAGTAGAGTTGTATCTCTTAGTCCACAATAGAAGCAAAATATGTAGCAACATTTATTAACTGCACTCAAACAATTTGGATGAAGCATGTATTAAGTGGTTTCAAAGTCCCTGTATCTGAACCGGTGAGTATATTTTGTGATAACACAAGTGCAATTAATATTTCCAAGAATCCGGTATTGCATGCTAGAACCAAGCACTTCGAGTTCAAGTATCATTTCTTGAGGGAGAAAGTTCAGAACAAAGAGGTTGTATTGAAACATGTCTCCAGTAAAGAGTAGTTAGCAAATATATTCACCAAGCCTCTACCGAAGGCTAAATTTACCTATTTAAGAGGTGAATTAGGGGTGTTGCCCCTTTAAGAGGTGAACTAAAGGTATGTGCTCCACATCAGTCAGGTATTGCATTGTCGAATCTTCTCAGGATTGATGTGTTGAAGGATGCTACTCCTCAGGGGGAGTAGCATAGTAGATCATGGATGTTTGTGCCTCCACTTTGGCATTGTTGTCAAAGGGGGAGAAGATGTGAAGCAAAGAAGATATTTGTAGTATTGAAGACATATAATATGGAAGAAGATGTAGAGATATCCTTGTTTATTGGCATCAATGCCAAAGGGGGAGATTGTTGGCATATGTGCAGAGTTTGATGATATGTTGTCATTGTATGTTTTCATTGATGTCAATATGCTTAAGTATGAACTGGTATATTGAAGTAATCAAACTGGCAAGTGAACCGGTATGATGGTATGAACCGGTATGATGGTATGAACCGATATATGCAAAAAGTGAACCGGTATGTTGGAGTGTGAACCGGTATATGCAAAGTTTGTATCAGGGTTTCATTTGATATGACTACCGGTTGGTAGTCTCAACTTCAGGGTTTCCGGTTGATGCATTCCAAGTTTGTGTGATTCGACCGACGATATCTTGTGATGAGTTAGCAGTAAAATCAAGATTAGATCGCATTGCCACATCAGCCTTGTGCACGTGAAGGATATCCTTGAGGATCTTGCATGAAGAAGATTGATTCTATCTACCTTGGGAATGTGCAAAATCTTAGTAAACGGTGGAGAGCGCGTGATGGGTTATCAACTTCCAGAAGCGATGAAGAACGGACGATGGAGAACGTCTTGAGATTTGTTCAAGATTGTTTTACCCTATGTAATATGTTTAAACGGCCATGATTGGACCGACTGTATTGTTAACCTAGATACTTAGGGTTTTAGGTTTTGGCTACCGACCTAATTGTTGTCTATAAGGTCGATGATGATTTTTATTTGAAGTTGTTGGAAAATGAATGTATGTGAGGTGATTCTTGCCAGACCAAAGGAGTAAGCAGAGATTTGCAGAGTGTGATTCCATATGTAAAGAGACTGAAGCGGATCTGCCTTGGCATTAAGTGTTGTTATCAGATCAGTGTATTACATGTTGACTTCTAACCATTTCAGTAGATGGAAAATCCCTTTACCAGGTAGCTTTAATAGGATTTTTGTAAATCCTTTAATAGGGTGACTCAAAATCATTAAGTTCTTCAAATCCTCTTACAAGGTAACCTTTAACAGGGTTTTAACCTCTAACCGGGTATTTAGCCATCCCTTAACTGGGCGATCCCTAGTAGGATCGGTTCCTAGCAAAACCAGTTGTAAAGTCTTTAACTAGACTAGGCTCCTAACAGAACGAACTTCATAAGAGTTCAAGAACAACTTGTGGGTATTCATCCCCACCGTGGTTTTTCCCAGTTGGGTTTCCATGTGAAAAATCAGTGTGTTATGTGTGATGCTTTTTCATGTGATGTTTTAGTGTTTTCTGTTAAGCGGTAATGCAAGTTGATCCAATGGTCATTGTATTTCTGATGTATTACTTGCTTAAGCATATGGGTGAAGCCGAGATGAGATATTAGGTTGTGAGAAGATATAGATGTTACCGGTTTATGTCTTTTACAGTCATACTGTGTTTTACCAGTAGTGCCTTGATTTAGATTGGTGATATTGTTTACCAGTTAGTGTAGTCTTTGCAGTTTAAGTTGTTTAAGAAGTTTTTGTCCATACTGATTCACCCCCCACCCCCCCCTCTCAATATTTGTTTAGTATTTATTGTTCATCATAATTCATCAGAGTTTTTTTTGGGCTAGGGTCAGAAAAACCTCCAGGGCCGGATGGCTTCCTTGCTCTATTCTATCAAAAAATTTGGGACATTCTTGCAAATGATATCTTGGATGTGGTGGAGGAATCAAGGAAAGGGAGATTTGTTTTAAATGATTTCAATAACACTTTTATTGCCTTGATTCCAAAGAAGGTGGACTACACATCCTTTGATGATTTTCATCTGATCTCTTTATATAACACCATATATAAGGTGATATCCAAAGTAATGGCGAATAGATTAAAACTTGTTCTGGATTCGGTGATATCAAGTGAACAAAGTGGATTTGCCCCTGGTAGATCTGTTTATGAAGGTATCATTCTTGCACATGAAGTTGTTCACTCTATTCGAACGGCAAGGACAGAAAAAATGATAGTTACAATGGATATAAGGAAAACTTATGATGAGGTAAATAGGAACTTTCTTATACAAGTCCTCTCAAAATTTGGTTTCAATAAGGAATGGATTGCATGGGTGGAAAGTTGCATGAGCTCCCCTCATATTTTTGTTATTGCAAATGGTATCCCTCAGGGTTTTTTTGAGTCTAAGAAAGGCATTCGACAAGGAGATCCTCTCTCCCCCTTTATGTTCATCATAATGGCAGAGGTTCTTGGGAGACTTATTTCTAAGAAGTGGGACGAAGGGTTATGGAAAGGTGTTTAGATTGCAGAAGTTGTGAATTTCCTAACCCACCCGCAATTTGCAAATGACACATTCCTGGTGGGTGATGCATCAGCTAGGGAAGCTCGAGTTATTAAGGGGACTTTGGATGTCTATGAAATTGCTTCAGGACAACGGGTTAATTGGTTCAAACCTAAAATTTTATTTTTTAACACAAACCGTGTAAACAGAGGGAGATTTGTAAAATTTTGGGCATGAAGATTGGAGTCCTTCCCAGTAAATATTTAGGCATCCCTTTCTTTGGTGGTGAGAATAAGTCTGATTTATGAAAAAATCTGATTGATGGTTATCTAAATAAAATGGATGGATGGAAAATTAGATGGCTTACTTTAGCTGGAAGGATTCTAATGTTAAGATCAGTTGTATCTACAATTCCAATCTTCTCAATGATGTCTTTAAATATTCCAAAAAAGGTGATCAATGTGATTCAACAAAGGATAAAAAAATTATTTTGGAATGGAGAAAATGATCAAGACAAAATCCCTTTATGGGCGTGGGATAAAGTTTGTCAAGCAAAGTTTAAGGGTGGTGCAAGTTGGAGAGATTGGCACAAGATGAATATAGCTCTAGGGGCTAAGTTGGTTTGGAATATCTATACTAATTCAGACCAAATGTGGGTATAAGTGTTGCGAGCTAAGTATTTCGACTCTTTAGAAGATCATATAATTTTCATAATTTGTAACACCCCTAAAGGGTCGGCTATATGGAATTTCATAGTTAGTTGCAGAGGGGTGGTCACTGATCATCTAACTTGGCAGATTGGTAAAGGATTGAAAGCTAAGTTTTGGGATGACTCTTGGGAAGATTTTTAGCCATCAAAGATATTGGAGATTTCTCTGCAATCAAGGATTACCTGGTGCCGATTTGGGGTGATCATGTAAAAGACTATATGGTGGCTATATATGGGGACTTTGGGAAAGGAATGGGTATGGAAGGATTTGTCGACAATAGGTCTCTCAGCTCAGTCTCAGCAGCGTCTCATGGATGTTCAGGATCAAAGGAAGGTTTTTCTCACATGATCATAGGATAGGGTGATTTGGTGTGGTGCTCAGGATGGGAACTACTCAGTCAAACTAGGTTATCAATTTTTGGAAGGCAGGGAGGAGGTTCATTCTAGGTTCTGGGATTTATTTTGGAGCAAAGAGTGCCTTCTGAAAGCTGGTGCTTTTGCATGGTTAGCGATTAAAAGTATAATTTCTAATAGGGGAGAGAAGGAAACAACTTGGGTTTATGGGCCCTTCCAAGTGTGTGATGTGTAGAAAATCAGAGGAATCAGTATACCATTTATTACTGAGTTGTGATGTGGCAGCGAGGTGTTGGTCAGATCTTCAAGAGAAATTAAATTAGAAAGGTCCTCTTCAGTCCACCCTCAAAGAGGTTTTTGAAACTTGGCCAAGGCAGCCTAGCAAGTCAACTCTTTCAAGTGTGTGGCATATTAGCCCCTCTTTGCTCATATTGGAGATTTGGAAAGAGCTTAATCGTAGAATTCTTCAAGACAAAGTTCAGGATGTTAGAAAGTTACTGGGCATAATTAATCATGCTATGAAAGAAGTTGTTGGTACAACAGACTCCCACTCCCTAACATTAACATCTCCTTTTACCTTAATGGATAGCAAAATACAGAGAGCTTGGTTAGGAATCAAAATTAGGCATGGCTCATGGGCTAACAACAAGGGTAAAAATAAGAAGGTCTTGGGTGTGTGTTGGACCCCTCCTGATAAGGGTTGGTTCAAAGAGAATTTTGATGGGGTTGCACAAGCAAGTAGAAATGTGGTAGGGACAGGGTTCGTTATTAGAAATGATTCTAGAGACCTAATCAAGTGTGGAGCAAAAAGATTAAGGAGGTGCACGAATAATGAGGTAGAAGCGCAAGTGGCTCTACTAGCAGTTAGAATGGCCAGAAGCTAACGTGTATGAAATCTTAATTTGGAATGGGACTCTCTGATCATAATGTAGGCCATCATGAATGGGGATATCAGAGCTTGGAATTTACGAGGATTTATTGCTCAGATCATTGAAGATTTAATTTTTTTTTATAATTTCAAAATAAGTCACGTTCGTAGAGATGGAAACTAGATTGCAGATAGACTTTCTAAATGGGCTTTATCCTTTGAGCTGGAAGGTGAGTCAAGAATTGAAGATTTTCAAGGGAATTTTATTATGGATGATGTGATTGTGTAATGATTAAATTTTTGAGGGTGGATGTGTGGTGATTGGCAGATGATGTCATCTTGTAGTGTAAAATGTGTGGGCCCCCCTTTTGTGAAAAGTGGTTATGATGTTTCCCAAATGGGTTGGAAGGACAACCCGCTTCCAATTGAACCTGAAAGTAGGGAATGGCGGCATTCAGATGTGTCACATCCTTTTAATGATGGTGAATGCATGGTTTTTTCTCGGGAAACCTCATTCCAAATCCTCCAAAAGCATTTGTGAGCATGTTAAGATGGTTAGCATTTTTGAAGTGAAATCTTCAAGGACGTCGATGGCACACTATGTAGGGTGGCATGTCAGAATTGTAATTTGGGATTGTGGATGGCATTTAAGGTGGTGATTTTTGCATGGCTCATGATATAAAGAGTTTAGTGGTGACATTTATGTGTAAAAATTAATTTGTGAGGAGGTGAATTGGCAGTGTGTTGGTTGTTTTAAAAAAACATGGAAGCGAATTTTACAGTGAGCACAAGAAAACAACAGAAGGGGTTCAAGGGACCTGTAAGTAAAGAAAGAATGTTGGGATTGTTACATTTCAAGGAAGTTGAGGCTGTCAACGTGACACTGGGGGTCGTGGGGAATTATATTATGGAGAACTCAATGCGGTGGAAAGTTAATTTGGATATAATATCCATGATCTTCATTTGGGGACTAGAAATTGGAGAAGGCATAGAGATGGTTAAATGGGTTGTCACCTCTATTTTTGAAGATGAGATGCTAGAAGTTTTGGACTCCATTTTGGAGTGGGTTGTGCCTGGAGTAGGTCCGGATTATTTAGAAGGCTTTGAGGATGTAAGGGATGATGATGAATCTAGCATAGTTTCCTTTGTTAGGTGGGTTGGGAAGGTGGACAAGGAGGCTTATGTGTTGGAAAGAGTGCAGGCCTGGAAGAGGCTCAAAGGGATAATTTTACTCCATGAGAGAGAAGATAATGAGTTAACATGAGCATGGATGAAGGAAATTCCCAGAGGCAGGCGAACTAAGATTAGGCAAAGAAGAGTGACTGGTGTAGGCTTTGTAGAACGTGTTGGGTTTGTTTAGACTGTGTAGAAGCTTTTTTCTATAGATAATATGTGAATAAGCACTCTCCTATAGTTATAGTAGTTTTATGGTTTTTAAAAAATAGTGGTTATAAGTTGGGTTAGGTCTTTTTTGCAAGATGATGTTTTTACTGGGTAGGTTTTACTGTTGGCGGCAAGGTTTTGTTGTTTCCCCAGCTTTAAGGAGATAATTAAGCTTTACATAGTGGGAAGGGTCTAGTTTTTAAGGATGATCCTTAATATGTTCAGGGGTAGAGGGTTTTTTAGTGATGATGATTGTAAGGGTAATTTCCAAAGATGGGTTGTTTTGCAGGTTGGAAAGCCCAGATAAATATTTTATGTAATCCTTTTTATATTATGATGCAATAAAATACAGACTATTACCGACCAAAAAAAATAATTAATTATTCAAATGATCAAATCTTCTTTTTATATTATGATGCAATAAAATACAAACTATTACCGACCAAAAAAAAAAAATTATTCAAATGATCAAATCTTAAAATTATATATGTGCATTACTTATTAATCAACCATAATAAAATAAATATCATTTTTTTAAAATCAATAACTATCAAATATAAAATGAAGAAATACATATATATTATCATATCAAAACAAAAAAATTATTTTATTTTAATTTTAAAATATTTATATTATTCTTGAAAATATATATATATATATATATATATATATATATCAAATATAGAGAGTAAACTTAGAAAAAGTATAGCTTCAGTAGTAACGTGAGGTCATGCCTCAAAACCAACAATCCTAACCTACATAGATCTGATCAATGACTACTAACAGTTCTGCATTCACATTATAAATAGCATAATCCTATACATATCCTATTCTATGATGTGTCCAAGCAAAAAGAGTATACATAGATAATGTTCATGTTCGAACAAAAGGATATTAATAATCAAATTCAATAAATTATAAAAATGATCATATTTAATTATTTACATTACAAAATGATAATACTTTAAACAAAATAATAATTGAAATACTTATACATACTATTAAATTTAAACTTATTTATTAAAAAATAAAATATAGATTTATTTAATTTTTAATATAAATTCAAATATTTACTATCAAATGAAAATATAATTATTACGTTGAGAGGCGTATTGATACTCACATAATGGATTGATAGATATGCGCAATTAAAAAAACCCCTATGATTAATATTAACACCTGTCATAATTACAATTAGTTACGCCGAGAGGCGTATTAATACTCACATAATGGATTGATAGATGTGCGATTAAAAACCCCCCATGACTATAATTGACACTCGTCATATTGTATGACATCTGTCATAATTAAAATTAGTTTTATTATTACTTAAATAAAAATAATTTAAATAACAGAGCTGAACAAGTATACGAAGTGAAAAAATTGCGAAAATGTGCGAAAATTGGCAGGGAAGGCATCGAGCATTTTTCTCATCCCAATTTCCTCTAAGGAAATCACCAGATCTTTCCCACCAACAATGGTTTTTCAAGCGGACTAAATATGCGCCCAGATTTGGCAACCTAGGGATTAGGGCTCCCCTGCCTCAGGAGCAAACGTAAGGGCAAGTGGTGAAACCTAGGAGGGCTCGCAAGGCAGCCATGAAAAACCCTCCAAGGGCTATGAATAGCAAGTAATTCGGCCAAGGTAATCCTATGCCGACCACCTCCAATAGGTTTAATCAGCTACAAAATCTTGAGGAAGGTTATTTAAAACCAAAACCCCGGGCTAGCCTTTTTTTCTGAAAATAATAGAAGAAGTAGAATTAAAAATCTTAGAAGGCCAGCTGAATCCATACCCAAGGCCTCTTTAGGCAAGGGAAAGACAACCTTGTTGCCTCCTAAACCCTTAATGGCAGTATCAGGTTCAATCAGGGACCCTAACTTAGACTTGGTTAACATTTTAGAGATGAATGAGAATTTGGTTAAGCGAATTCAACAATCTTGCAAGGCCTTCGAAGTTTTTGCGAGATGGCAGGGTCTTGGAATTTCATCGGAGGCTATTGCAGATTGGTTTATGTCATCCTTCAATTGGATAGTAAGTATAGCTATCCTATCTGAAGGATTTCTATATATAGATTGTGGTAATTCAAGACACAAGGAGGAACTCTTAACAGGTAAATCTCCAACCTTCAGAGATTTTGATTTTTGTTTTTTAGATTGGATTCTGGATTTTAACCCTAATAAAATGCAATATCTTAAGATAGATAGACCGGTATTGATTCCTAACCTACCAGTCGAATTAATGGACATTCAAATTATTAGGAAAATTGGTAATCACATCAGCAAATTTGTAGAAATTAGTGATAAATATAGGAAGTATGCAAACTATGTTATGATAATTAATATGGACATTAATGTTAAAAACTTAAAACCTATTGAGATTAAATCAGGGGTTTCGTCTTTCCTTATCTATATTCAATTCTATAAAGGGATTCTCGATCTAGACCCTGTATTGACTCCAACTCGGCCTCCTTCTCAATTGAGATCCAGTAGAATTCCTAGGGTCGACATTAGTTTCAATCTAGGAAAGGGAGGATTTGTGGTTAAGGAAATTCCTTTGCCATCTAGGCATATTGAGGAAACTAGGGATATTGAGGAAATTGAAGAAGGTGAATTTATCATTAACAAGATACAGGAAGATTGGACGAACCCTTCCTCTCCCAGCCTCCAGGAAGAACCCTTGCTGGATATACCAAGTGTGACTTCTAAGCTGGAGACTCCCCTTGTCTCAGGAGAAAAACCTCCCCCTGCATCTACTGATGAGAAGGGTGGGTTAATGGATGCCCTCCCTCTTCCCTTTGATAAGGCTACAAGAGTGGAGGACTGCAGCAACTCCAAAGGCTCTCCCTATAGGAATGTAAGCTCTACCAACGAGGAGAGGGCAGTTCAAGCTGAGGATCCTGCCCACAAAGAGGAAGAGGTTAACTACATTTTTAACTATCTTTGTGACTCAGTCACTAAGGAAATTATGGATATAATATTGGATGAAAGAATTGACAAGGAAGAGCTTGACCTTGAGAAAAAATTGTTAGGTAAAGATATTCTAGCCTTCTCCCATCCACCTGTGGTCTCAGATATAGAACTTCTTCTAGATTTGAATAGTAAGGAATATGAAACATTAGGTATCGAGCTTTGGGCAGCTGATAAAACCAACCCAGATTGTGCGAAGCTCTTCAAAAAGAGGGGTGGGAAATCCCTATCTGAGCTTCGAGCTAATGATGGCTCTGCGGAAGATCAGGTAAAACTAACAGACATGTTCTATACTGGGAAGGGGAAGGTCCTTCCCAAGGACTCATGAAGGTTGTTTCTGTTGGCATTTTTGATGATTGATGTTGTGATTTTCATTGATGGACACACACTTGATTTGAGATTACTTTTTGTATGTATGAGTTAAAGCTCAACCGGTATTTGTTCCAACCAGTATAATGTATTATAGTCTTTAGACTATCAGTGTTTTGCAGAAAGTGTTTACCAGTCTCAAGCGCTATGAAGATCCCAAGTGGTTCGAAGATCTGAAGCGGTATGAAGACCCCAAGCGGTTAGAGGATCGCAAGTGGTACAAAGAAACGAAGTAGCACAACTCATATTTCCCAATCTTCATTTTGTCAAACTGGCAACCGGTATTTTGCTTAAACCAGTATTTTGTTTGAACTGGTAATACTTTGTGATGAGTTACCAACCGACATTTTGTGATGAGTTACCATCCACTGATTGTTTGGCGGTGCTGACACTTTGACGGTGCATTTTGTGTCATGTTACCAATTATGTCTAGATGCATTGAACCTAGGAAATTGTATTGTACTCCTATTGGATCGACATGAAATCAGATTCCTTCATAAGGACATCATGTCTAGGGTTTTAGGTTGTTGCTAGGGTTTAAGGTGGTTGATGATTTTTTGTAAGTGTGATTATAGAAGAGAAGTTCACGTATGTGAGAGAAGGCAGAGTGTGAATGTGTTGAAGACTGAAGTAATGTTGGAATGCATTAGGAACAATCTATCAAGGATCTAACCAAGCAATCTATGTTATTTGCTAGATCACTCACTTGTTGATTACTCACATCTTCGACAAGTCTGAAGCCCTTAATCGGGTAGGCCCAAAAATCCTTTTGTAAATCCTCTAACAAGGTGGTTCACATCTGTGGATATAAAATCCTCTAGAAAGGTAGTCTTTAATCAGACTTATCTCCTAACAGAGATTGAGATTCCTAATAGGATCTATTCTGGTAAAGAACATTGTATGACCTTAACCAGTCTGACCTTAACCGGTCTGGTTCCTATTCTGCAGATAGTTACTTGTGAGTTTCATCTCACTGTGGTTTTTCCCATTTGGGTTTCCATGTCAAAATCTCTTGTGTTATGGTGATTGTGCTTCTATGGGTGAATGCATTATTTTCTAATTGGTTTTCATGTGTGCTAACCGGTTTGTTTGCTAAACTGTTTTACCAGTTTACTGCTAGTCTAGTAAAGTGTTTAAGTATAGTAATTTATGGCATACTAATTCACCCCCCCCTCTTAGTATTCATCAATTGGTATCAGAGCCAACCTTTCTATAAGTTTAACCACTTGGAAAGAGATATGGGGGAATACATTGTGAGGGAACATACTCATCGGCTCACTCAGTCTGAGCAAGTCTATTATGATCTTATGGTCAAATATAAGGCCTCTCGGGCAAAAAGGAGAGAACATGTTGAAAAACTGATGGAGCTAACTAAAAACAGTTCCTCTGATGAAGCGAACATGGAAGCCCTAATTCAAAAAGTAGAAAAGTTGAATGAATCCAATTCCAACCTAAGAAAGGATTTGGAAGGACTAACTATCCAAATGTGTCAAGAGCTTGAGAACTGGAGGAAAGTTGAAGACCTGGTAAAAGACAAAGATCATGAGATCTCCAAGTTAAAACAAGAAATCAGTGCCCTAACCGCTCAACTCCATGAAAGCAAAATGGAAAAGGAAGACATGCAAGGAGAACTGAACATAGCCATCTTCGAGAATGCAAACTTGATGGAAACAAATGTTGCTATTTCCAAAGAACTCTCTGAGTCAAAGGAAATACTTGCTAAGTTCAACAAGAGTTTTGTTAAGCTAGAGCAAAAACTTGAATTGGCCAAACCTGTCAAGAATACTGATGGACTTGGTTACTCCGGTCATGAGAAAGGTGAGACCTCTAGTGCAAATGCTGAAGCATCAAAGAAGCAATCGACATTCAAAGGTAAAGGTAAGAAAAAGTTCAAACCTGTTTGCTTTAACTGTCTTAAAGAAGGACATACTGCTAATATGTATAGGAGCAAAGCCTACAATAATTTTCCTTACTTTATAAATAATGTACCTAGATCCAATAAGTTCAATGGTAATTGTTATGCATGCAACAAGTTTGGGCATAGAGCATCTGAATGCAGGTCTGTTATGAACAACACTGGAAGATATCTTCAGAGGACTCAAGGAGTTGGTTTGGAACCTTTTGTGAACCAGAATCCCAACCGATTTAATACCTTTAATCATCAGTCAGGTAGCAGTGGCTATCAAGTGGCAACCGGATGGAGAGAAATCTGTGTGATTTGTCATTGTCATGGTCACACTACTGCAACATGCAAGAGGAAGAATGGTAACATGAACAATGGACCATGGAAAGCACTTGGAATGGTTTGCTATCATTGCAACAAACTGGGTCACATTGCCAAATTCTAAAGAACAAGAAAGAACATATCAGATAACATACCGGTCACTCCAGAAGGAAAGATTGATATTGAAACTATTCAAGCGGATATGAACAAAACCTAGAAAAAGAAACCAGGAGTGTTGCAAGAAGAACCGATTTCTGCACCTAGTGTGGAAATTACGGAACCGACAAACTAAGCTACAAAAAGCTTAGGGGGAGAAAATGGAGAAATACTTCAAACCCCCAATTGACACTAGTAAAATACCTTAACCGGTATGTGATACCTGTCAGTTGATAGAAGACCAAAAATGGTAAAAGGCAAATTAGGGTTTACGCCCTAATAGTGGAGCATTTATTATGGTAGGTGGAGAACCTATTTAAAAAGAATTTTCAAATCATTTCTCACTTATCATTTTTTGAGAAAAGAAGTTTTCAAGTGCAGAGTGAAGAAAAGCGAGCTACATTGAGATTCAAGGAATCTATCAAAAACCTGAAGAAGAATCTGAAGCTAACATCCATTGAAGGAGTGTAGAACGCAAAGCGGTGTTTTAGTAACCAAAGGAGTGTGAAGCATGGTTCAAATTGTGAAGCCCTAAATTTTGATCTACGAAGGTATTCTTCAAAATTCTCTGTTTATCACGGCTTCCGCATCACATGATAGCTTTAGTGCACCCATTGATTCTATGGACTTCATTCAATGAAAGTCAAAATACAATGCCCTGTCTCAAGTACCTATTGGTGTTATAGTGAAAGAAAGCATTTCTGATTACATAGACTGCAAAATCGAAGACCTAGGGTCTCTTGTGATTCATTCCCAGCTGAGCTTGTTTTGCAGAAAGGATAAGAAGATTAAATTGGAATTCAGCATTCTGGAAAAGAAGAAACTTCACAATGCAGTTTACTTTCTTGAAGAATTTTCAGATGATCACATTCGCATTATTCTAAGTAGGGTACATGGTGATAAGATGTACCTAGAGTGGACGCATGATATCACACTGGAAGTGATTCATGTCATCACCGGTTTCTGTAATACAGGGGAAGTGCCAGCCCTAAGGAAGGTCAACAAGACTGTAATGTCCAAGCTCACTGGTTCAGTGAGCGACTCACATGGAATGACCGTCAACTCAATCAAGGATGATTTAGTCAAGTATGCCTGCATGATGATAGGTTATCGGATGTTCTCCGCTATAGCGGTAAATGTCGCTTACAGGATGATCAAGGAAGATGCATCGTTTGATCTATGCACTTGTATGCAAAGACAAATTCATTGAATCTTAATTTGATCAAACAGGACAATGCACTGATATTTAAGTTCGGACAACTATTGGTTGGGTTGTTCTTTTACTTGCAAGGCTACTTTCCAGGAGTAGGTGACATTCAGTGGTCTACGACCACGACCAACCAGTGACAAAGCAAATCAAGGAAAGTCTTCAAGCAGTTGGAACTGGCTATCCAGAAGCACTGAACAAATACTTTGATGAGTTCAAATGCAAAATGAACCAAAGGGTAAGAATATCCGGTTATATAGTCAAAAAGTATGAGGAAGACATCTGCTTCACCATCAAAGTGGATGAATGCATAATGGAGGTCGTTGAGCCTAGACAGGAAGAAGTGGAGCCTATGGGATATGAGGTAATGTATGATATGTTGGACGGGTATGCTTCTACCCTAATCGCCTCACCCCTTAATCCTAAGGCAAAGAGAACCGACACCTATTTGGAAAGGGTTACACCGATTGAAGAACCCTCAGAAAAGAAAGGAAAGGCAGTGCCTTCAGCATTGGCACCGGTTGCTACAGCCAGTCCCAAAGTGATAGAGTGGTCACCAGCTAAGAAGAAACTAGAAGCGGCACCTACAAAAGTCTTTCAGAGGAAGCGGAAGACAAAAAGCAATACACTAGACTCAGAAGAAACTGTGTCAGAAGAACCGCCTAAGAAGACTAGGCAAACAAAGAAAAAGACAAAGAATGAACCGGCAACATCTGCACTGGTAAATATTGATATTTCTTCTTACAAACCTTTGACACATTGTCAAAGAACTATAAAGAATATTAGGAGAAAATTGTTGAATGATTTAATTGATTGTTTTGATGACTTCAATGATAATGAAAAGGAAGAAGTTGAACAAGAAATCATTAAGTATTTGTGTGTTAATGACCTGTCACCTTCAGAAATTACATCTGAGACACCGGATTCTTTGTATAATTCTTTAGACAACAAATGATGCATTGCCATAGAAAAGGAACAAGAAATGAGGGAGGAAATATTTGCTCAATATTTTCCTGATGTATCAAATTCAGAACTTTTCGAAGTTATGAATAAATACAAAGGCCTATTCTTCATGAGAAGAAGAAGACTCTTGTTACTGGAAGGAAAGGTTCATGAAGTGATAAAAGATACACATACTCATGCTCAAGAAGCTCTAAAGATACATCAAGTGGCTGAAGCCAACAGGAAAGTTGAGCAAGAAACGGAAACTGGCAAACCCGATGAAGTATATGACAGTGAAGGGGAACCAATCATAGAACAAATGGACCCCATTGATGTTGATGCCTTAAATGGTGAAAATGTTACTCAAGGTACACCATTAGAAGGAACTAGACAGGAGAAGCAGGCAGAAGAAGAAAAGAAGCAACAGGAAGCAGAAAAGAAGAAACAGGCAAATGAAGAGGATAAGAGAAAAGAAGAGAAAAAGAGGAAAGACGAAGAGGAAAAGAGAAAAGAAGAGGAAAAGAGGAAAGAGGAAGAGGATAAGAGAAAAGAGGAGAAAAAGAGGAAAGAGGAAGAGGATAAGAGAAAAGAGGAGAAAATGAGGAAAGAGGAAGAGGAAAAGAGAGAAGAGGACAAGCAGAAAGAGGAAGAGAAGAAATAGGAAGAGGAGAAGAGGAAGAAGGAAGAGGAGAAGAAGAAGAGAAGAGCGAAAAGATGAAGAGAAGAGAAAAGAAAGAAAGAAGAAGATGAGCAGAGGAAGGCTCAAGAAGATAAGCAAAAATCCAAGGACAAGGAAGTAGTGGAAAAGAGCACACAGGTGGAGACCCCAATGGCAACCGGTAGTCAGGCTAAACTGACTGACATTACCAATCTTATTGACCTCCAGTCTGCAAATGAATCGAAGCTGCTGTAGAGAATTAAGCTTGCTCAAGAGTGATTGGATGCTCTAAGGAGGAAAAAGGAGGAAGATGTTATCCAAACTGCGGTGGAAACACTTACTAGTTTGATACCCGGTATGAACCTTCCTAGTACCGATTCCTCACTTGCACAATTGAAGTTCCTATGCACAGTTGTAGAAGACCAAGTGCAAAGCCTGGAAGAGGTTGCAGAAGAAAATGCCAAGAAGGAACATCAAAAGGCTCTGGACACTGCCTTGGTGAGAAAGTTAACAGAGCTCCGGTCTGATCTCCAAAAGGCACAAAAGGACATTAGAGATGCAATGAATGAGGGAAATCTACTACTCGGCAAGATTTGTCAACCTCATTTATTCTATGATGATGTGCTCACTCAAAAGGACAAACTACAAACTGATATGCAGTCATTTATTAGCACCTTCAAGATGCCCTATGACTCCTTCTCCACATATGGTCAAACTGTTCACCGGCTTCAATTCCAGTCTGCGAGACTAGAGGTAGAGATAAGCAACTAGACACGTAATTTGCAGGAACTTCAACTTATCCTACTGCCACGATTACAAATTCTCTAGAAATGCTATCTAAATCTTGATGCCCTAACGGTCACTCAAGAAATGAGCATGATAGATGCCATGGAAGAACAGGTCTCCCAGATGCAGACAGAGAAAGAGGTGACTACATCCCTACTTGAGTCATGGTCCTTATCCATGAAGCAATTTTTGCAGGACTTTAAATCAGTTTTTGACAAGTTTTACTCTTTACTGTCATAAACACTTATTATTTTAATACTAATGAAACAAGGGTTAGTCTACAATATTTTTGTCATTGTTGGAAAAGGGGGATAAGTATATAAATTTTGATGTTTTGATGTATACTTTCATGTTATTTCTGTTAAGGAGTAGTATACATTGTATTTACTACAAAAGGGATAGTGTATATGCTTAGGGGGAGTAATTTTGATTATGGCATATTTTTTATTGTAAAACACTTAGATGTCAAAATTTTCCTAAGTGTTGCCATCAATGCCAAAGGGGGATATTGTTGGCATTTTTTATGATTGATGTTGTGATTGTCATTGATGGACACACACTTGATTTGAGATCACTTTTTGTATGTATGAGTTAAAGCTCAACCGGTATTTGTTCCAACCGGAATAATGTATTATAGTCTTTAGACTATCGGTGTTTTGCAGAAAGTGTTTACCGGTCTCAAGCGGTATGAAGATCCCAAGCGGTTCGAGGATCTGAAGTGGTATGAAGACCCCAAGTGGTTTGAGGATCTCAAGTGATACGAAGGAACGAAGCGGCACAACTCATATTTCCCAGTCTTCATTTTGTCAAACCAGCAACCGGTATTTTGCTTAAACCGGTATTTTGTTTGAACCGGTAATACTCTGTGATGAGTTATCAACCAACATTTTGTGATGAGTTACCATCCACTGATTGTTTGGCGGTGCCGACACTTTGACGGTGCATTTTGTGTCGTGTTACCAATTATGTCTAGATGCATTGAACCTAGGAAATTGTATTGTAATCCTATTGGACCGACATGAAATCAGATTCCTTTATAAGGACATCATGTCTAGGGTTTTAGGTTGTTGCTAGGGTTTAAGGTGGTTGATGATTTTTTGTAAGTGTGATTATAGAAGAGAAGTTCAGGTCTGTGAAAGAAGGCAGAGTGTGAATGTGTTGAAGACTGAAATAATGCTGGGATACATTAGGAACGAGCTATCAAGGATCTAACCAAGCAATCTGTGCTATTAGCTAGATCACTCACTTATTGATTACTCACATCTTCAACAAGTTTGAAGCCCTTAACCGGGTAGGCCCAAAAAGCCTTTTGTAAATCCTCTAACAAGGTGGTTCACATTTGTGGATATAAAATCCTCTAGCAAGGTAGTCTTTAATCGGACTTATCTCCTAACAAAGATTGAGATTCCTAACAGGATCTGTTCTGGTAAAGAACATTGTATGACCTTAACCAGTCTGGTTCCTATTCTGCAGATAGTTACTTGTGAGTTTCATCTCACCATGGTTTTTCTTATTTGGGTTTCCACGTCAAAATATCTTGTGTTATGGTGATTGTGCTTCTGTGGGTGAATGTATTATTTGCTATTTGGTTTGCATGTGTGCTAACCGGTTTGTTTGCTTCACTGTTTTACCGGTTTACTGCTAGTCTAGTAAAGTGTTTAAGTACAATAATTTTTGGCATACTAATTCACCCCCCCCCTCTTAGTATTCATCAGTTTCATGGAATCAGTTTCATGGAATGTTAGGGGTTTAAATGCCCCTAACAAGTAGAGCCTAGTCAAACACTGTCTATCCTCTTTTAGCCCAGAACTAGTTTTGCTTCAAGAGACTAAATTGGGAGATGCGAACTTAGCTTCCTTTGGTAAATGGTTAGGCTTTAGGCAGATAATAGGAACCCTAGGTGTTGGGGCCTCTGGGGGTCTAGCTATTATATGGGATCCTCATAGAATCCTTCTTTCTCCCTTGGCATCTAATCATAATTGGATAAGTGGGAGGGTAACTTGTCTCGAGAATAATATAGAGTTTGTCATTGTAAATGTGTATGGGTCAATCCTTAATGATGATAAAAAAAGAGTCTGGGAGGAAATTGAGGATTTAACGAGTACCCTCAGTCAGGTATGTTTTATAGGTGGGGATTTTAATGCAATTATGCATCAACATGAGAAGCAGGGAGGCTTAGGCATTAATGTTTGTGCTTCTTTGGACTTCACAGATTGGATCCATAGGAGTGGTATGCTAGAAATCAATATGGCCAAGGATGCCTTTACTTGGAATAACCATAGGTTAGGATTTAGCAACATTGCAGAGAAACTGGATAGATTCTTTGTTTTGGGAAGTCTCATCAACTTTCCCTTCACCCTGGAAGCTTCAATTTTACCTTTTTCAGAATCAGATCACTATCCCATTTTACTAGACATTCACGGGTAAGTTAGCCCAAAGAGATGTCCTTTTAAATTTGAGAATATGTGTCTTAAGGATGATCACATCTTGGAGCTTCTAAAAGAATGGTGGAATGGGGCCATGGTCTCAGGGTCTAGGATTTTTAAGGTTATTAATAAACTTAAGATTACCAAGCAGAATCTTATTCAATGGAATAGAGAGCACTTCGGCAATATCTTCGATAAGATAGCTCAGGTGGAAGCTGAGTTGGCAAAAGTTAATGAGCAAGTAATGAGATATGGGAAGGATGAGACTCCGTTTCTCAAAGAGAAGAATCTGATGTCGGATCATGAATCTATTCTTGCCTAAGAAGAAGTCTTCTGGAAACAAAGATCTAGAGAGACTTGGTTGGAGGTAGGTGATAAGAATACCAATTTTTTCTACAATAGCATAAGGATGAGAAGAGTTAGAAACCATATCTCTAGAATCAAGTTAAGTAGTGGCTTTGAGGTGGCTAATCCTATAATCATTGCGAAAGAGGTTGTTGATTTCTTTTCTCTTATCCTAAACTCGGATTGGAGCCCTCATAACTCTGACCAAGACATGTTTATCAAGAGCATCCCTAGGCTTTTAAATAAGGAGCATTCTGATGTTCTAACTACCAAATTTTCTCTAGCATAAGTTGAAGCTACTCTTAAGTAGATGAGCCTAGATAAATCCCCTAGGTCGGATGACTTTCCTACTAGCTTCTTCCAAGTATGTTGGCCCTTCCTCGATGAGGAAGTTACAACAACTCTGGAAGGAATGAGAAACTCAGGTAACATCCTCAAAGAAATCAATAACACCTTTTTGACCCTTATCCCTAAAAATGACAAACCATAGTGTTTTGATGAATTTCAACCTATAGCCCTTTACAATACTATTTATAAACTTTTCACCAAAACTCTAGCTAATAGGATTCAGAAACTCCTCCCTCTCTTGATCAGTGAGGAACAGACAGGTTTTGTCCCTGGGAGATCTATTTATGATGGGGTCATTATAGCTCAAGAGGCTATCCACTATGTCCATAAAAATGGGAACCCTAGTATGCTCTTAAAGTTAGATATTAGGAAAGCTTATGATAAGGTGAACTAGAGATTTTTATGTAGATGCTTAGAAGCTTTTGGCTTTCTAGCTACATGGATCAATCTAATTTTTGAATGCACATCTACACCTAAATTCTATGTTTTGATCAATGGTACCCCTAAAGGTTTCTTTAGCTCCACTAGGGGTTTGAGGCAGGGTGACCCCTTCTCCCCTTTTCTCTTTATTATTATGGTTGAAGCATTGGGTAGATTGATCTCCAGAGCTAGGGAGGCCAGTCAGTTGGCAGGGATTAGAATTACTAGTAACCTTGATCCTATAACGCACCAACAATTTGTTGATGACACTATGTTATATGGGTGTAGCGATCTAAGTGAGGCCCAAGATTTCAAGCTTATCTTGGATTTGTACTCTAAGGCCTCTAGTCAGGAAATCAATCCAGCTAAGTCTGAAGTCTTCATTTTTAATACTCAAGCAAGTCTACAAACTAGCATCTATGGTATTTTGAATTTCAATCAAGGAAGCCTCCCCTGTAAATATCTTGGATTGCCCTTGGATAAGGGCTTGGGGTCTTCTAATCTATGGGATGGAGTAGTTGATAAGATGAAAAATAGGATAGTAACTTGGAAAGGTAGGTGGCTATCCTTTGCGGGTAGAGCTACATTGGTTAAATTGGTTCTAGCAGCTATGCCTATCTATCAGCTCTCATATTTTAGCCTGCCTCAGTCTAAAAAGGAAGCGTTAAATAGACATCTAAGATCCTTCTTTTGGCAAGGGGCGGAAGAGAAGAAACGTATCTCCTTATTGGCCTGGGATAAGATTTGTAGGCCCAAGTCTGCAGAGGGTATTGGGATTAAGGATATTAAAGTTCAGAGCAAGGCATTAGGAGCTAAATTAGTTTAGAAAATGTTTCAGTCTCCCCATCTAAAATGGGCCCAAATCCTCTTTCATAAGTATCTCCGAGGTAGAGACCATGTGAGCCTCTTCATAGATCCCTCACCTCCAAGAGGCTCACATATTTGGAACTTTATGTTGGATTGTAGGAAAATCATCTTAGATAAATTGTCTTGGAATCTGGGCAAGGGTGATAAAGCCCTCTTCTGGTCTAACTCTTAGGGGGGTTTTCTAGTCCTTCAACACCAGGATAACTTGGAGTCTTCAAGAGAATTGTTGGAATCTATTTGGGGTAGGTATGTCAAGGACTATATCTCACCCTTTGAGGGTGACTTAGCCATGGGTTGGTCATGGAGATCCCTTGATCAGGTAAACATCCTGGCTAGGGAGAAACTATTGCTTCAAGATATCCTCAAGAAAAGGATGGTCACTTTCAATTTAGGGTCAGATGCTATGGTCTAGGATGGTTCAAAATTAGGGGAATATTCCTCTAAATATGGCTATAATTTCCTCCTTAATCAACAGCTCTCCTTGGCCTCCCTGGTCCCAGTAGCCTTGTGTTGGGATAAGTTGTGTCTGCCAAAGGCTGGGGTCTTCCCATGGTTATCCCTCCAAGACAGGATTCTCACAATAGATGGATTTAAAAACATGGGCTATGAAGGTCCTATTAGATGTCCTTTGTGTGAAAGGGAGGATGAAGATAAAGATCATATCCTTCTCAACTACAACTATGCATTTAAATGTTGGTTGTGGTTGTGCAATAAATTAGGATGGTCCTCTATCTTTCCTAACTCCATCCTTGGTATGTTTCAAGCTTGGCCAACCCTTTTTAATAGTTCCCTTTATGGAGGGCTATGGATCTTAGCTCCCTCTCTGGTTATCTGGGAACTTTGGAAGGAACGCAATAGGAGGCTCTTTAAGGAAAAGAAGATGGATTGGTCCCTTTTAGTAAATAAAATAGAAGATTCAATAGTTGAGCTTTTAAATAGAAGAATCTCTAAATTCCCCAACAACCTCTCAGAAATGACCTATTGGGATGAGAAGATGAGAGGGAGATGGTTTGGTTTGAAGATCCCTCCCTTCGTTGGTATAGGTAGCTCCAAAAATCAAGAGTTAAGGAATGCTTGTAAGTGGATAGCCCCTAAAAGGGGCTAGTTTAAGTTTAACTTTGATGAAGCATCTCGTGGTAATCTAAGTCCTGCGGGTATTGGTTGTTGTCTACATGATGAAGTAGGGAAGGAACTGGCTAGGGCAACTAAACTCATAGGGCTTGCGTCCAACAATAGGGCTGAAATTTTAGCCCTCATTGAAGGTCTTCTTCTCTACCAAAACAGAGTCATTTGCAAATTGGCTATTGAAGGAGACTTGGCCATTATCATTAATGGCCTCAGAAAAGGCTCCCTTTCTAATTGGAGGCTAAATGTGCTCTTAGCTAGAGCTCTTTGTCTCCTTAAAAATTTTGATAAATTGACCTTCAACCATATCTATCGGGAAGGAAATTTTAGAACAGATGCGTTGGCTAATGCCAAAGCTGATGGTCAGTTTATAAGTTAATAAAAGAATCCTTCTCAGATTATTGCCTCGAGCCTTATAAGATTTTATGACTTTTAGTATGCAAATGTATATAGGGATATGCATATCTATATAGACATGCATTCATATATATCATTACTATTGTTATATATATGCATGGATATATAGGTATTAATGTTTATATATACATTGTATACTAAAAGAAATAAAAGATTATGAGTCTCTCAAAAGTTTTTCTTATCTATCTTTTCTCGCATTGTAGTCACAATCTAGATTATTTTTATCTTAGGCTTTAGCCAAATTTTAGAGGAAGTTGCTTTCCTTTTTCGGATGTCCTTTGTCAGAAACTCCCCTCGATTAGTACCAATGTGACGGTATTTGAGTAATGATGATGTGACTCCCCTTCTGCAATTTAAAGCTATTTATCTATTGCTTGTTTTCCTTGAGGCCACGGTAATTATTACTTAGATCGTGGAGATTACTTCAAATGCATCCAGACCCTCTAATCTCGATCATCTACCTGTATCTTGCATTCCTCTACAACAAGATGAGCTATATCTCTCGATTCATTAAAACTCTTTCTCTATTTAAGTTTGTTTGGTCGGGGTCTTGGCTTATCTTTCATTTTCACTCTGATGGATACTCCGCTAAGACTTCTAGGGCTCAAACGGCAGATGGCCTTTGTAGGAGAAGTCAAAGAGGAAAGAATGAAGGGTATTTTGGTCCATCTGAATCCCCTAGTTATTGA
>NC_081406.1:636213086-636228086 GCF_030272615.1 Cryptomeria japonica
CATTATATTACACTATATAAAAATAGAAATCAATAAAAAATATACTAGATTTTATTTAAATTAATGTAAATTAAATAACTTCCATGAAATTAAATAATTTAAATCAACCGGGGTTCACCCCGCAACATGATGGTAATGTCACGAGCCCCAAAATGGGGAGGTCGAAGGTTCGACTCACTCTGCAGGTGTTTGCGAAGTTGGCGGATGACGGACGACAGGCTATACTCCCTGCACAGGAGCACATGGGCAATGCTGCCAGGTGCCACTCACATGACATTGCCTCGACTTAGCCCTGCCATAGGGCAGCTTAGTGATAAGGGAGGCTAATGATGTGGAACGATAAGGAGATGCAGTGGAGTGATAAGGAGACAAAGTGGAGCGATAAGGAGATGGATGTGGAGTGATAAGGTGTTGTGTGGAGAGATAAGGAGTGGGAGATATAAGGCGAATGGAGAGATAAGCAGGGAGGCATAAGGAGTCTTGTGGAGAGATAAGGAGAAGGGAGATATAAGAAGTATTATGGATGTGACGGATTGATAAGCTGCAGGAGACAAATATTGGAAGCGTTAATGTCTCAGACATGTTCACCGTGGGGATGGGGTCCCCCTTTGTGACCCCACAGGTTCATAGCTCCAGTCTTAAAAAAGCGATTATTGTTGTAGGGGCAAGACCCCATAGTCTTAAGATAGTGGAACGCTGCAGAGCAGCTGTAATATTAACCTGTTACCGATCATAATAATTTAAATCAACCTAAATAAATTGAATATCTTACATTAAAATAAATAAATAAAATGAAATTAAAAAACTTAAATAAAAATAAGTTATAATAAGAATTCTCAAATTAAATATTATAGTTTTTTCATTATATTACTCTATACATGTGTGTGTGTGTGTGTGTGTGTGTGTGTGTGTGTGTGTGTGTGTGTGTGTGTGTGTGTGTGTGTGTGTGTGTGTGTGTGTGTGTGTGTGTGTGTGTGTGTGTGTGTGTGTGTGTGTGTGTGTGTGTGTGTGTGTGTGTGTGTGTGTGTGTGTGTGTGTGTGTGTGTCCAATTTCTCAATACCATGAGCTTCGAGACCTTTACCTTGTTGGATGTATATGGAAGGTCACTATTAGACCAATAGTGACAATCAAAAAACAAAACCTATCTAAACAACTCTAGTATGAAGTTCATGAGATTTCTTAAGGGACAATCATGAATTAGTTTTCACACAAGACCACTTGAAGAATGGTTGCTTGATACTCTTAAGTTTAATTATTCAATTAGATTCACAATGCATCAAGGTATGTCATCATTTAGGTTGTTACATGCTCACTATGGAATACCTACATTATATGTTGTGAAGTCCAACGTAACAATCAAAGTTCGAGGTGTTCTTCATGATATTGAAAATGAAGAGATGTTACCAATGCATAAATGGTTAACAAAGTAAAACTTGATACAAATTTTGAAGACCTATTTACACATTGTATCTATAACTAAATAGAATGATTCTAATATAGTATAGATGTTATTTAACAGTTATTACTAGTCTGTGAATGATTAGTCAAGTAAAAAAATTCCCTTTATTAAATATCATTTTGATAAATGATTCCAAATTTTAAATTTGGATTAAAATATTTTACAAATGTTGTTATTATACCTCTAAAAAGTATGATATTGCCTTTATCTCGTTTTAATTATCAATAATTCAAATTTAACCAAAATTAAATTAAAAATATCATCTATTATTGAATTTAATTGCACCTCATATTTAAATCCATTTATAAATAAACATATTCAGATCTATTTATTAATAAAATCTTTCGCATTTAAACATAAAGAGTAAGATAACCCTATCCTTAAGTTCTCTCTAGGTTAAAGAAAATGACAATAATTGTAAAACCCTGTCATTAAACCAATAACATATGAAGACATGTTGCAACTAATTGTTGCACTGTGGGGTCATCCCCTATAAACTACATATTCTTATATGCAAGTAGATACATCAATAAATCTAAACCAAAAATAAAATTCTAAAATGAAAATTAGCTTTTGTTGTACATCTCATATAGAGCATAAAATAATTTTAAATGACCATTACAAGTCTCATTTAACAAAAAGAATAAGATAACATTATTTGTAAGTTCTCTCTAGGTTAAAGAAAATAACAATAATAGTAAAACCCTCTATTATCAAACCAATAACATACGAACACGTCTTACAACTAACTGTTGCATTGTGGGATCATCCCCTATAAACTACATATTCTTATATGTAAGTAGATTTATCAATAAATATAAACCAAAAATAAAATTCTAAAGTGAAAATTAGCTCTTGTTGTACATTTTATTCGGGACATAAATAAATAATAAATTACCATTGCAAGTAGCTACATTTGGTAAAAGAAATAAAAATAAATAAAAATCTACCTTTGCTAAAAGAAACAAAAGAAAATCAAGGATTTACAATTGTAAGCGAAATTTATGAGCCAAATGATTATGAAGTTTAGAAAAAATATTATCAAGGTAATGTGTTGATTAAAAAAATATTATCAAGGTAATGTGTTGATTAAATTTTATAAATTCCAAAAATCAAATTAAACGATACACAAAGTGTAAACGCGATTAGAATAAATTAGCTCAAGTTAAAAAGGCTCCGGCAAGAAAACTATTATTAGGAGATCATGCATCCAATTTGTCCAGTCCATAAAAACAATACTCAACGAGCAATGATCCGGCAAGTTCAAATGGATTAATTCCATGTGTATTAAACAACAAACCCTTAACTCATTGCAAAAAAGAGATGTAAATATTTTTGTTTGAGATTTCGATGGAAAAAAATGTTAAACAAACTCTAATAAACAAAATCAATAACCAGCTTCAATCGTTCACATCATCCACTACATTCATTACAGAAGAAAAAGTTACAAAAGAATTGAAAATCTCTCGTTTATCTTATTTGTTTTCAAACCGTTCAGCGGATTGTTTTGAGAGTAGGATAATCACAACTCTTTTTTATATCATCCAATGAAAGGACAATAGCATTCAATATGTAAGAGTACAATCACTAAAGATGATTCTAATATAAAAACGACCTGACCTAATAACAATACAAACCAAAAATAAAATATTCTATATAAAAGTGTCTGTGGCATTGCAACTACATTTAATCAATTTTTGGAATAAAAAATGCTTTTATTTTTTTTTAGCTAGGAGGTATTGGTATTTTGTGGATCCACCACTCCCCATTAACAAAACTAATTGTGAGAAAAGGTGCAGCTTCAACGTCACTCAACTCATTATATGCCCATGAAACTCTCCTTTCAATGTTTGAGCCTGGTCCAAAACATTTATTTTTTCCACATGTCACAAGCCTACACAAAAAAAGAAATTCAAATCGATGTCAAATTAAATAAAACAAAAACCAAGAAAGTCTCATTTATAATTGTTTTAAGTTTTTTTGTTTTGTAATTTTCTTTGGATTCTTCTTGGGTAAAGTAACTCACTTTTGTCTTGTAGGATCATTCCAAACATCCCATCCTTGAGGGAATATAATATCACCCATGTAGGTGAAGGAAAATATAATTGTGGAGTAATATCCCCATGCTCTACTCAAATACATTAATCCACCTCCTGTCACCTTGCAGTTTAAGAAAACAAACCCTGTTGCTTCTCCACTTGCATTCCTTCTTTGTGTAGCAATGGCTCCATTTTGACGAGGAATTGTATGTAGATGACATTCTATCATGAAACAAAAATACTCAAAATCAATAATCAAAACAAAATATTGTAATGGGTGGGCTGATTTTTTTCCTTTCACTATGGTAGATATTAGTTTTTGGTTTAGTTTTATCTACCTCACAGAGAGATTCCCCATTGCCACATATAAAATCTACACCACCTTGAATGACACAGTTTTTGAAGTAATGCCTAAATACAGTCTTGATAGCCTAAAAACCTACAATTATAAAATGTTGATCTGTCCCTTGGAACTCTAATAGCAACAGCTGCAATAGGGTTATCGTCTGGCTCATATGAATTCTGCATGAATTTTTCAAATTTGTTAGTAGCTATTCTTAAAAATATAAATGTAGGGTTTTTATTTTGATGTTGTTAAAACTCCATCATACCTCAATTGTAATATATCTCGCAACAAAATCTGAAACAAAAACTGTCAGAGTTGCACATGAATATTTTCCTAATGCTTTAGCATTGTCATTCCAAGTTATGATGGTCTTGTTGGCATTATAGTCACTGAGTATTATGTAAGGCTTGTCTACAAGAATGGTCACTTTTTCCATACAACATGTTTAATGATTATACAAATGTACTATTTCGAGTGCTATCTCTATCTAAGTAGATTAGATTAATAATAAAAAAAATATAGGAACTTGTAGATGTCAAGCATGACACGGATGAGCACAAGATATGTGTTGTTATTGAGGATGCAATTGATTTCATCTTATATCTTGTTGAAATACCCTTCATGTTTCCTTTGAGAAACAATTAAAATGGAGTTATAATGCAGCTCATCAATATCTTCAGCCACATACTTTTGTACATTCTTTGACTGGATATCTACACACAAATTTGTAAGGCCATAGGTAGGTTGAAAAAAGAACAACGCTTGCAATGCTGCAAGTAGAAACATAGTCATTAGGTTAGCATCCATTTTTCACCATGTGCTCTCTCCTATCATCCTAATGTTGGATCACAAAGTGTGATTCAAAATGATGATGAAAATAACTCACACAATCGAATGCAAAAGCATACAGAGATAAGGAAACCTTGTTAGCACATGAATTATAAAGAATACAAGGGTAGCTTGTTATTTTTCACGAGTTGTTTTGTATTTTTTATTTAAATTTAAATAGTTAAACTGTTCATATCCAATATTTTAAGTGCACTTTCCACTTAAAATTAAGTAGTTGAACTGTTCTCATGTAAATTAAAAATTAAGTTTCAAGAGTGAAGTGTTCTCATGCAATGATTTTAAGTACATTTTCTACTTCAGTTTAAGTAGTTGGAGTGTTCCCATTTAAGTTAAAAATTGAAAATAATTTTGCCTACTCTATGTTGATTTATTTTACTATTTACAACAGATTTTATTTAAGTATACATTTATTTTATTTGTTCTATAATTATTTTATTAATTTAAACAACTTCAATTAAGAGTGACTCAATTTAACGTGGTGGAGATGTAATGCCCCGCCAGGAAACCCCGAAGGGATTAAGCCATAACACAAGAATAGAGTGCAATCCTTTTTTTTTTTTAAAGTTACAACACATAAGATGCAACAAGATATCAAAGATTCAGATTACATAGCGGAAGACATCAACTAACACCTAAAGAGTTTCCCAACGAGATTACTTAAATTACACAATTCACTTAACTCACACAATTAACCCAATAAGCTAATAATCTTATAACTAGATAATTCATAATCAGAATAATTCCTTTCAAAAGAGGGAAATATAAATCACAAGCGAAGATTCATCATTAAGATCCATTCATAATCTTCACTCAAGCTTTTCATTTAAAATTACTAACCATACATCTAACATTCTAATACACTAGGTTTTCATCATAACATAAGAGATCTTTCCAAGCATATTTAAATTCCTTAACAACAACTGAGTATAATTCATTACTCTAAGATACATTCTTTCATATTCCAACTTATTGCATTTAAAAGACGATTGCATACATGCATCTATGATACATTTCATCTAAACCACTTACGCATTCAAGCAACATGGCATTCAGGAAAGTACTGCATAAAAGCATTTAAAGTTAATTCCATTCATCCACTTAACCATTTTAACATAAGTTAATCATACATGATAAAGCTGAATAAAGGAAACATAAGAGAATACATCACATAACACCATAATGATCTCAGAGTTCACCCCTAAAGGGCTACATCTCCGGGTCTGCTCAACTACAAGACCCCTTTGATAAATAATAAAGGTTAAGAATACAAGAGGTTACACTATACAATCCAGCCATCAAGGCGATACATAAACCATATACAAACGACCGCACCGGTCAATTAATACATAAACGATCCTTTAAAAAGAACAGGATCCAGCTGAACATAATCAAGCTAATACAAAGGTCCAGAAGAGCATCCATAACACTGAGCCATCACCACCCAAGGTCTAACATGAAACCGACACTCACAAGGGCAGAGACAAAAGGACGACTCACAAAGGTACTCCTAACAGGACAAAACGACAACACACTAGCGAACGTAGGGACAAGTGTCATCACACAACCTGGTATGGATACCATGGCAAGTCTTCATAGGTCTCGGCCCCATACACTGGGTTACTCTGGCAACCTAATCTGAGCTTCCGGCCCATCCAAGCCTCATGTGGACCCACACATCCTCTCGTGAAGACAAGGATGGTGGTTTGCCATTTCAGGCCTTCTCACAGCATGTCGAATCTATGATAGCACTCGTCCCATGTGTGAGGCACATTTATCTTACTTAGAGATTACATTCTAATCTACTTAAAGGTTATCACTTATTAGACTCACTCTCGACGGGTTATCCAGCAGCCACTTTGGGCGCGGCCCCCAATCGAAAGCCACTTTCCCATACGACACTAGACTAAACTCAGACGAACTCAAAAACCAAGGAATAGACATGGTCAGACGAACGAAGTTCAAGAAGGAGAACAATCATTTGGTCAAACACGACTCAAGGGTAATCACTTACTGACGGTACTCTAACTAGAGACCCGACCAACAACGGTCAACCACAATCATCATTCGACTCACACACAAGGAGGATAAGATCAAAACGACACTACCACAATACAACAGTCAACTCGGAATCGAGGACTGAAACAGGTAGCCCAAGTCAATCTATACGACAGGGTCCTACTAAACAAAGCAAAACATGCCATTTCATAATTAAAGGCGAATACAGAAATTACACTCGCAAGGCAATAATCAGAAAGACAATATTTCCTCAAATTGATTTAATCATTACAAGTCGATCAAGTTTTCTACAAGATCTAAATCAGATTACAGTTATCTACCTCAACTAGGGATAAGTTGTTCTTGGTTTTCTAACTCCTAAGGTTCAAAGCATCGAACAGGCAAATTAAGCCATAATGAGTTTTTAACCAATTCATATTAATAAAATCTCAGACAACCATTAATCAAATAAATAGGATATTTAATCTCCAATCAAAACGTCATTAACATACTAGTCTAAAACCGACCTCTACAGTTTCGCATTATTTCTCAAGCCCAGATGCATTATACGGATTACGGAAATAAAATGTAGAAAGAGAATCTACGGAAGATAATCATTTCCAAAAGCACATCGTTTCAGTTTCTAATGATCAATGGTTAATTATTCATTTCTAACCTTTCCAGATGACTTATACCCTTAAACTCTTCAAACAATATAAATCTAGGAATAAAGTACGTTTTACCTCCCAAAAGATTATCCAACATAAACATATTTTATCTTCTCAAACTACACACCATTAAAATTATGCCTTGCATAATAACTACTAAAAAAATAATTCCTCAACAAATACATTCATGACACATTTTCGTCATCAAGACTTAATTAAAAATCTTCATTAAATAACATTAAAACATTATATATTTTCTTTTCTTTTAAAAAAAAATACATAAAAAAAACATTGTTAAACTAATTTTTTTTTAAAAACATTTTAAAAGGGTGCTAGGGCGGGCCCACCTCCCAATGGCAAAGGCTGGGCGCCCAAACCCTAGCCGGGGAAGGCCTCGCGCGCAGGCGGCACCACGGCGGTGCCCGCAGGCTCCGCGGCGCCCTACGGCCACCGCAGTGCCGCGGCCACAAGCGGCTACAAGTGCAAAGACAAGGAACGGGTGAGGCATAAGGGCTGCGTGCGGGAGAAGGGGGAGGAGGAGCGGGTGGAGCTCCGCTCCTCGCCCTCCATCCCCAACAACAGTTCAATATATTAAACAAACACTCGCCCAGCTCAATAAAATAAAATACACAGCGTTATTATACAACGCACAGTCCGAAAATGATATAATAAATTTTCTTTTTAAAAACCACACAGTCTGATAATTATCACAAACGCCCAGCATGAAATTGATAAGAAATTTCGATTTAAAATAAATTCGATTTAATATAAAATCCATTTTCAACGAAATCAGTTTTGGCATCAAGATTCTTGATGGAATTCATCCATTCCTAACACAAACAGGGGTTTTCAAACGCCATACAGCAATGAGGAATAACACACCTCAATAAGAAAATTTCCAGCCAAATTCAAATGGACAATCAATTGATTTTTCAATAGCAAATTCGGAATCCTACCTGAATACGCAATCCTGGAATGGCTGAAGGAGAGCCCACCTGCCAGATCCAGCATCATTCCTTCCCAAAACCTCCAAATTCATTCCAAATTTCTTCTCCAAAAAAAAATGTCCCCCCATCCATTTTCCCCCAAATTTGGGTTATATGGAAGAGTTGACCCCAAAAATTCCATTTTGGAAATTAAAATTTTTATTTAAAAATAATTCTCCAATTTAATACTTTTCTAATTAAAACAACAAATTAACTTGCTTTCCAAATCCAAAATCGATTTCTCATTTAACTGAAATTTAATCTTTCTGATTTAATAATCCAACAGAATACAGTTAAGTTTATTGCGATAAAATATAAAACCCCTTTTTTTCTTCAACAGCATATATAAAATGCATTTAATATTCCAAATCAATCATTTAAATCGAATTTACTCCCAATTCAAAACAAGCAATTCATATCAACGAAAATCGCATAACGAAAACCAGATTAATTTAATCCATTAATCATCAATGCACAAATGCATATTTACTCAAGATAATTACTAAGGACTAATTAATCAAATTAACCAGGCACACAAAGCACGCAAACCAAGAAGGTCAACCAAAAAGACGACTCGCAAACCCAAACAAAAAGGGATTACCGACGACGACTAGCGATGCTCACTTGAGCACGACTAAGGTCGACTAGGGTCTTACGACCACCTAATCCGACTCTAGGGATTAAAAAGGTACACTCAAACCTGCACATCCAGGTGAAGACGAACCTCGCACTCATGCGGTGTTGTACCTGAAATCTCCGGCAACTAAGAGTCATACATGCATACATATATAAAATTTAATGAAAGCGTTAGCTCAATATTAATACCACGGAATCGGAACACTGAAAAACTTGCATATAACTAGTGCAAAAACCACATCAACAGCTATGCATTAAATCAACATCTGACTATAACATACTATTAAGATAATCTGATCAAGATTAAACCAAGGTTAGAGATAGATTAGGGCAGGAGTACTACAGGAGATTTTATGGTTCCAATTTAAATACCAGATTCGTGTAAATTTTTATTCTCATATTTTACATGCAAGAGGTTCTCGAGCTCACATTCTGCATGCATGCACTAAAATTTATTTTAAATTATTTAATGCTAATTTCTATTCTCATATTATGCATGCAAGAGTTTCTCACACTCTGCATGCATGGGCTAAAATTTGTTTTAAATGGTTTCATCCTAATTTATATTCTCATATTCTACATGCAAGACTTTCTCGCATTCTGCATGCATAGGTTAAAATTTGTTTTAAATGGTTTTTGTTTTAAATGGATTTGTCCTAATTTCTATTCTCATATTCTACATGCAAGAGTTTCTCGTATTCTGCATGCATATAGTAAAATGTGTTTTAAATAGTTTCATGCCAATTTCTATTCTCATATTCTTATTCTAAGTTCAAAATTGTATGTTTTATAATAGGAAGAGTAATAAATCATTATAGCAATTTAAATAAGTGTACATATAAATCAACCAAAGATCCAAATATTTTTAATTTTTCATATGATATTGTGAAATACACCTAACAAGAATAATAAAATATAAAACTAATGAACATATATTATGAGAAAACTAAAATTATAGACAATTATTGATAAATAATATAAAATAATTGAGAATAAATCTATTGAACATATATTTATGTATAAGAAAAATTTGAGAATAAATATATTGAATATTCTTATTAAGAAAACAATAAATCAATGTCATAGTTAAGTGAAGTGTGTTACAAATAAAAAAAATTATAAATTCATATTAACTCGAAGTAGATCTCCCAGCTATGCTATCATAAATAAATTTGTATATGCATATAATTTTTTATATATATACGTATTTTTTATTTCATATAAATAAATAATTTTTTATTTATTTGTAAATAATTAATATTACAAGTTACTAATAATATATTTAATTTTTTTATAAAGCAATTTATATCATTAATGTTTTTAATTTTATAAATTCCAAAAAGCAAACTAAACGATACACAAAGTGTAAACACGATTAGAATAAATTAGCTCAAGTTAAAAAGGCTCCGATAAGAAAACTATTATTAAAAGATCATATATCCAATGTGTCCAGTCAGTAAAAACTATACTCAACGAGCAGTGATCCGGCAAGTTCAAATGGATTAATTCCATGTGTATTAAAAGACAAACCCTTAACTCATTGCAAAAAAGAGATGTAAATATTTTTGTTTGAGATTTCGATGGAAAAAAATGTTAAACAAACTCTAATAAACAAAATCAATAACCAGCTTCAATCATTCATGTGATCCACTGCATTCATCACAGAAGAAAAAGTTACAAAATAATTATAAATCTCTTGTAAATCTTATTTGTTTTCAGACCGTTCAGGGGATTGTTTTGAGAGTAGGATAATCACAACTCTTTTTTTATCATCCAATGAAAGGATAATAGCATTCAATATGTAAGAGTACAATCACTAGAAATGATTCTAATATAAAAATGACCAGACCTAATAACAATACAAACCAAAAATAAAATATTCTATAAAAGTGTGGGTGGCATTGCAACTACATTTAATCAATTTTTGGAATAAAAAATGCTTTTGTTTTTTCTTAGCTAGGAGGTATTGGTATTTTGTGGATCCATCGCTCCCCATTAACAAAACTGATTTATGAGAAAAGGTGCGGCTTCGACATCACTCAACTCATTATATGCCCATGGAACTCTCCTTTCAATGTTTGAGTCTGGTCCAGAACATTTATTTTGTCCACATGTCACAAGCCTGCACAAAAACAAAATTCAAATCAATATCAAATTAAATAAAACAAAAACCAAGAATGTCTCATTTATAATTGTTTTAAGTTTTTTCATTTTGTAATTTGCTTTGGATTCTTCTTGGATAAAGTAACTCACTTTTGTCTTCTAGGATCATTCCAATCATCCCGTCCTTGAGGGATTATAATATTATCCATGTAGGTGAAGGCAAATATAATTGTGGAGTAATATCCCCATGCTCTACCCAAATATATTAATCCACCTCCTGTCACCTTACAGCTTAAGAAAACAAACCTTGTTGCTTCTCCACTTGCATTACTTCTTTGTGCAGCAATGGCTCCATTTTGACGAGGAATTGTATGTAGATGACATTTCTGTCACGAAATAAAAATACTCAAAATTAATAATCAAAACAAACTATTGTAATGGGTGGGCTGATTTTTTTTCTTTCACTATGGTAGATATTAGTTTTGGGTTTAGTTTGATCTACCTCGTAGATATATTGCCCATTGTCACATATAAAATCTACACCACCTTGAATGAAACATTTTTTGAAGTAATGCCTAAAAACCTACAATTATAAAATGTTGATTTGTCCCCTAGAACTCTAATAGCAACAATTGCAATAGGGTTATCATCTAGCTCATATGAATTCTGCATGAATTTTTCAAATTTGTTAGTAACTATTCTTAAAAATATAAATGTAGGGTTTTTATTTTGATGTTGTTAAAACTCCATCATACCTCAATTGTAATATATCTCGCAACAAAATCTGAAACAAAAACTATCAGAGTTGCACATGAATATGTTCCTAATGCTTCAGCATTGTCATTCTAAGTTATGATGGTGTTGGTATTATAGTCGTTGAGTATTATGTAAGGCTTATCTACAGGAATGGTCACTTTTTCCATACAATATGTTTAATGATTATACAAATACACTATTTAGGGTGCTATCTCTATCTAAGTGGGTTAGAATAAAAAAACAAAAATTATAGGAACCTATAGATGTCAGGCATGACACGGATGAGCACAAGATCTGTGTTCTTATTGGGGATGGCATTGATTGCATCTTATATCTTGTTGAAATACCCTTCATGTCTCCTTTGAGAAATAATTAAAACAGAGTTATAATGCAGCTCATCAATATCTTTAGCCACATACTTCAGTACATTCATTGACTGGTTATCTACACACAAAATTGTAAGGCCATAGGTAGGTTGAAAAAAGAGCAACGCTTGCAATGCTGCAAGTAGAAACATAGTCATCAGGCTAGCATTCATGTTTCTCCTTGTGCTCTCTACTATCATCCTGATGATGGATCACAGAGTGTGATTCAAAACGATGATGAGAAAAATTCACACAATCGAATGCAAAAGCATACAAAGATAAGGAAACCTTGTTAGCACATGAATTATTAAGAATATAAGGGTAGCTAGTTATTTTTCACGAGTTGTTTTGTATTTTTTATTTAAATTTAACTAGTTGAACTATTCATATCCAATATTTTAAGTGCACTTTCCACATAAAATTAAGTAGTTGAATTGTTCTCATGTAAATTAAAAATTAATTTTGAAGAGTAAAGTGTTCTCATGCAATGCTTTTAAGTGCATTTTCTACTTTAATTTAAGTAGTTGGAGTGTTCCCATTTAAGTTAAAAATTGAAAATAATTTTTCTTACTCTATGTTGAATTATTTTACTATTTACAAAAGATTTTATTTAAGTATTTATTTATTTTATTTGTTCTATATTTATTTTATTAAATTAAACAACGTTAATTAAGAATGACTCAATTTAACATGGTGGAGATTTTATGGTTCCAATTGAAATACCACATTCATGTAAATTTTTATTCTCATATTTTACATGCAAGAGATTCTTTAGCTCACATTTTGCATGCATGCACTAAAATTTATTTTAAATTGTTTAATGATAATTTTTGTTCTCATATTCTACATGCAAAGCTTTCTCGCATTCTGCATGCATAGGCTAAAATTTGTTTTAAATGGTTTTTGTTTTAAATTGTTTCATCCTAATTTATATTCTCATATTCTACATGCAAGAGTTTTTTGTATTCCGCATGCATGTGGTAAAATATGTTTTAAATAGTTTCATGTCAATTTCTATTCTCATATTCTTATTCTAAGTTCAAAATTATATGTTTTATATTAGGAAGAGTAATAAATCATTATAGCAATTTAAATAAGTGTGCATATAAATCAACCAAAGATCCAAATATTTTTAATTTTTCATATGATATTGTGAAATACACCTAAAAGAATAATAAAATATAAAATTAATGAACATACATTATGAGAAAGCCAAAATTATAGAAAATTATTGATAAATAATATAAAATAATTGAGAATAAATCTATTGAACATATATTTATGTATAAGAAAAAATTGAGAATAAATCTATTGAATATTCTTATTAAGAAAACAATAAATCAATGTCATAGTTAAGTGAAGTGTGTTACAAATAAAAAAATTTATAAATTCATATTGACTCAAAGTAGATCTCCTAGCTATGCTACCAGAAATAAGTTTGTATATGCATATATATATATATATATATATATATATATATATATATATATATTCATATAAATAACTAATTTTTTATTTATTTGTAAACAATTAATATTACAAGTTACTAATAATATATTTAATTTTTTATAAAGCAATTTATATCGTTAATATTTTTAATCTTATAAATTCCAAAAAGCAAACTAAACGATACACAAAGTGTAAACGCGATTAGAATAAATTAGCTCGAGTTAAAAAGGCTCTGGTAAGAAAATTATTATGAAAAGATCATGCATCCAATGTGTCCAGTCACTAAAAACTATACTCAACAAGCAGTGATCCGGCAAATTCAAATGGATTAATTCCATGTGTATTAAAAGACAAACCCTTAACTCATTGCAAAAAAGAGATGTAAATATTTTTGTTTGAGAATTCGATGGAAAAAAATGTTAAAAAAACTCTAATAAACAAAATCAATAACCAGCTTCAATCATTCACATGATCCACTACATTCATCATAGAAGAAAAAGTTACAAAACAATTAAAAATCTCTCATATATCTTATTTGTTTTTAGACCGTTAAGGGGATTGTTTTGAGAGTAGAATAATCACAACTCTGTTTTTATCATCCAATGAAAGGATAATAGCATTCAATATGTAAGAGTACAATCACTAGAAATGATTCTAATATAAAAACGACTAGACATAATAACAATACAAACCAAAAATAAAATATTCTATATAAAAGTGTGGGTGGCATTGCAACTACATTTAATCATTTTTTGGAATAAAAAATGATTTGGTTTTTTTTCACTAGGAGGTATTGGTGTTTTGTGGATCCACCGCTCCCCGTTAAAAAAATTGATTGTGAGAAAAGGTGCAGCTTCAGCATCACTCAACTCATTATATGCCCCATGGAACTCTCCTTTCAATGTTTGAGCCTGGTCCAAAACATTTATTTTTTCCACATGTCACAAGCCTGCAAAAAAACAAAATTCAAATTGATGCCAAATTAAATAAAACAAAAACCAAGAATGTCTCATTTATAATTGTTTTAAGTTTTTTCGTTTTGTAATTTGCTTTGGATTCTTCTTGGGTAAAGTAACTCACTTTTGTCTTGTAGGATCATTTCAATCATCCCATCCTTTAGGGAATATAATATCATCCATGTAGGTGAAGACATATATAACCGTGGATTAATATCCCCATGCTCTACCCAAATACATTAATCCACCTCCTGTCACCTTGCAGTTTAAGAAAACAAACCCTATTGCTTCTCCATTTATATTCCTTCTTTGTGCAACAATAGCTCCATTTTGACGAGGAATTGTATGTAGATGATATTTCTGTCACAAAACAAAAATACTCAAAATCAATA